>NC_081308.1:31850961-32152980 GCF_030435805.1 Mustela lutreola | reverse complement strand
TGTAAAATGCAACACAGTTCTCTCATTTGCCTATTTCCTTTCTGCTCTATAAATCTAACAAGAATTTCCAATTTTCCTGCATTGATTTCAGATCGAATTGTTTATCCCCCCCAACCCCCCCACCAGAATATATTCAAATCCTAACCCCAACTACCTGAGAATGGGGCTTTAGTTGGAAATAGGATCTTTCCAATTATAATCCAGTGAAGATGAGTTTATATCGGATGAGGGCGGGCCTTAAAGGATTTAAGTCAGAGGCACAGGAAAAGACCACCACGTGATGATAGAGGCAGAGGTTACAGTCACCCATTTTGTAAGAAACACAAGAAACACACCAAGGACTGGCTGCCGGCCACAACCAGCTAGGAAGAGTCAAGAAAGGATTCTTCCCCAGAGTGTTCAGAGGGAGAGTGGCCCTGCCGACATCTTGGTTTTGGATTTCAAAACTCCCTAACCCTTTTTTTTTTTTAATTTCTTTTCAGTGTACCAGAATTCATTGTTTATGTACCACACCCAATATTCCTTCCTAACCTTGAGGGGATAACTTTCTGTTGTTTGTTTTAACCCATCCAGTTTGTGATATTTTGTTATGGCAGCTCTAACAAACTAATATAGCATCTATTAAATTATTCTCTTTCCTCACCTTGTTCTCCAAATCTTCTGGTGGAGGACTATAAAAACAAACTTCGACACTGAGTTCATCCATTTCAGTGCGGCTACAGCCTAAGAAGTCCTCACTCAGAATTTCTGCTGATAAGTCTAACTGTAGCTCACCCTCCTAATCCGTCTTCCTATGATTGCATTCACAGCACTATGCGTCCATGAAAGAAGTTACAAAAGTAAACTTGCTCCAAATCAAAGCAATGCCTCCAACTTCAGCCAGGCCCTCATTATGACTCAGTGTTTGCTGTTTTTAAATAGGCACTGAATGCTCTGTAATTACGGATATTGTGTTCCGTTCATTAATTATACCAAATTCCTAACTTCAGTTCTCAAGCATCTAATTCTACCTCTATGAAATTCTGCTAATCACTTGATGTTAAATCTCATGTTTTTAATACTGCATTTTTCTCCCAGAGTCTCCCTCATTTATCACCACCAAATGTTTTTCATTGCCATCAACTTCGTCTAGATATGCATGTAGTCTTTTATTTTTTCCCATAGAGGGTAAAGTTTCCCCTTTCTTTTCAGTGAGAATAGGATTATTATTTTCTCAGTTTTTCTTTTATTTAATGTAATTCACAGATTATAAAATTCACCCATTTAAATTTGTAAGATTCAGTGGTTTTTTAGTATATTCAGAATTGCACATTTATGAGGATAATCAATTTTAAGATATTCTCTTCACCCCAGAAGAACATCCTGTAGCAATCATTCACAATTACCCTCTCTGTCCATGCCATGGTACTCTATTTCTATGAATGTGCCTATTCTGGACTGCGCATATCAATAGAATTTTGCAGTATGTGGTTCCCGTGATTGACTTCTTTCACTTAGTGTAATGTTTTTAAAATTCACCCATATTATTATATAATCACTTCCTCTTTATTTTTGCCAAATAACATACCCTTGCTTGGATAGACTTCATCTTATTTATCTATTCATCTTTTGATGGACACTGAGACTTCTTTCACTTTGAGACTATTATGAGTAGTGTTATGGACATTTGAATATATGGGCGTGTACGTGTAGGGGTAGGTTTTCATTTCTCTCGGGTGTAAGTGTAGCAGTGCAATTGCTGGATTACATGGTAACTATATTTAACATTTTGAAGAATGTGCAAACTCTTTTCTAAAGCAGCTGCACCATTTTACAATTCCATTATCAGTTTATGAGTGTCCCAGTTTCTCATATATTTAGGTATATAATCCATTTTGGGTTAATTTTTACATGGGCCTGGGATCTAACTTTACTCTTTTGTGTATTCATATCCAGTTGTCCCAGCACCATTTTTTGAGAAGAAAATGATCTCCCCAGTGAGTGGTCCTGGCACTCTTCAAAATCAATTAACTGCAACTGTAAGGTTTTATTTCTGCATTCTCAATCTGACTCCATTGTTCTACGCATTTGTCATTATGCCAGTACCACACTACCTTTTTTTTTTTTTTTTAAAGATTCTATTTATTTATTTGACACAGAGAGAGAGAGATCACAAGTAGGCAGAGAGGCAGGCAGAAAGAGAGGGGGAAGCAGGCTCCCTGCTGAGCAGAGAAGCCCAATGCAGGGCTTGATCCCAGGACCCTGAGATCATGACCTGAGCCAAAGGCAGTGACTTAACCCACTGAGCTACCCAGGCGCCCTAGTACCACACTATTTTGATTCATGTAGCTTTGTAGAGAGTTCCAAAAATCATAAAAGTGCTAATCCTTCAACTCCCCTCGCCCCAATGATGTTTGTTATTCTGAGAGGATTTTGCATTTCCATATCAACCTGAGGATCAGCTTGTTAATTTCTATTAAGAATGCATGTGAGATCTTCATAGGGATTATAATGAATTACTGATTACCTTGGCAAATATTGCAATCTTAAAAATATTAATCTTCTGATCATAGCAAGGACCATTTTTTACCTCTATTTTAGGTTTTTCAACATTTTGCAGTGCTCAGTATACAAGACTTGCACTTGACAAAAATCCCTATTATCTTTGCTGTGACTTGACATGAAAATGTATGATTATTTTTGGATTCTTCATTGCTAGTATATAAAACTGCAAGTGAATTTTGTATTGATATTGTATCCTTTACTCTTTCTTAACCAATTAGTTCTAATTGTTATTGATGGCTTCTTTTGGATTTTCTACATTCAAGATCTTATTATCTGTGAATAGTTTTTCTTACTTTTCAACATGGATGCCTTTAATTTTTTTTTTCTTCTTTAACTGCCCTGATTGAACCTCCAATACATTGCTTAATGAAAGTGGACAGAGTGGACACCCTGGTTTTGTTCCTGAGCATAGAGGGGAAATCATTAGTTTTTCATAATAGAGTATGATGTTAGCTGTGGGTTTTATAGATTCCTTTTACATGGTTAAGAGAATGTCTCTTCTATTCCTAGTTTGTTCACCCTTTATCATCATGAAATTGTATTAGATTTATTCAAATAATTTTTCTTCATGTACTGAAAGGACAATGTGCATTTTGTTACTTATTCTATTAATATGGTGTGTTACATTGCTTGATTTTCAGATGTTAAACAAATTTGCTTTCCTGAGATAACTTCCACCCCCAGGTCATGGTATGTAATCCTTTATGTTTAAGGCTGAATGCACATACTAGTATTTTATTGAAGATTTTAAAGGCTACATTCACCAAGGATATTGGTCTGTAGGTTTTTCTACTTGTGATAGCTTTTTAAGATTAAAAAAAATTGTTTTGACAGAGAGAGCACAAGCAGGGAGGAACAGGGGAGAGGGGGAAGTACACACCCTACTGAGCAGAGAGCCTGATGTGGGGCTCAATTCCAGGACCCAGCGATCATGAGCTGGGCCAAAGGCAGATGCTTAACTGAGTGATGCTTAACAAAACCTGATGCTTTTACCAAGGTTCCAGTTTTTTTCTTGAATAAATGCTACATAGATTTTTCCAACCTTTGGTTAATTTCCAGTTATGAAAAAGATGATTGACATTTTTGGCCCAATGTTTCAATGTTTTTATGGGGGGATGGATTTATGGAGTTCCTCACTCTGTCACTCTAGAAATCTAACCCTTTTTATAGAATTGTAAAGCACATGCTTGTTTATAATTATATATAGAACTAAGAATTTTATATTGTAATCCAAACAAGGGTGAGAATAAGACACATTCAATCACTTTTTTGGTTTACTGGAGAAAGTTCAGTTTCATGATTGCAAGTACTAACATGACTTTGGTATTATGTTGAAAATGTTTAGTCATCAAGGGCAAGACACTATGATACAAACTATCACCAGAAGAATAGAAATAAGTGGTTTTTTTTAATAGTTCTCTCTCTCTTCATACATGAAGAAATCCCTTTATTGCAGTAACAGGCATACTGATAGACCTGTAAACTCCTAAAAATCAAATAATATGATAATATCTGGATATATAAATAATTTTCCACTTGTTTTTATTCTGAGCACAATAAAGACAAGTATGGATATCAAGCATTGGCATTATCTAGACAAGCCTCATTTCGGGTCCATGTGGTAGTTTCCTTCTCTACCAGAATGTACACTCTTATTAGGCCCACTGCAGGAGTACTGGAGTACTCAGAGAGAAGCTTTCTGATCTCTACATAGCATCATTCACCCTCTCCGTGTGGTTATTGAGAGTATCCAGTGATATGAAGGCCCTCTGATGAGGATTAAAGTGAAATAGAATAGTCTGAAAACATTGCGCCTACTTACATAGGCACACGCAAATGGCTTTCCCAGAACTCTTCTGTCCATAGTGCAGTCTTGTCCCTTCCATAACTCTGACCAAACTAGGGCATTTTCCATTCTCCAGGAGTCCATGTTCCCATTCCTAAGGCTGCCTCTCATTTCATATGAAGTAAATGAGCAAGCAAACTATTCACAGATGCACCACTTGGAAGAACTGTGTTCACTACTACATTGTAGGACTATCCCTAGGATTATCCCTGCATAGGACTCCAGTAAAACAGCAGTGTAGTTTCATGCTGATGCATCTGTGAAGCAAGGTCAAAGTCCTTTTTTATTCACCACTTGATTGTACTGAATTCCCTATGCGGTCATAGGAATAAGTTTAGAAGAGAAATCAGTGCAATAGAATTAGGTGATATGGTAGTCTTGGCCCTATGCTTATATAGTCTGCTTTTACCTTTAGGCCTACTTCAGTCTGTTTCTAACCCCGTATACAATGGTTAGTTTTTGTGCCTGTCATAATTTATGACTAATTGAATTTGGTAATACCCATATAATTATGGGAAGATTTAGTTGCACTATCATTTAGAATAGAAAGGAGGAAGTGTGAAAACCTAGAGGAAGTGCTATGAGACCCTATGATGAAGCCAGAAAATCCTTGATACTAAAACCTGACAAAGGCTTTATAAAAACCACAGACCAGCATCCCTCATAAATACAGATAAAATACCCTTAATAATATACCAGTGAACTGAAGAGCTAAGATGTACAAAAAGTCACAATCAAGATTTCATACAAATAATGCAACATTTAAAATTCACTATGAAAGCAGAATAAAATACCATAAACCACTTCAATAGGCATAAAAAAAGTTAAAAGAATTCAATACCCATCAATGATTAAAATCATTGAAATGCTCTTGCAAACCAGGAATACCAGGAATTTCACAAATTGATCCAAGACATCTATAAAACAATCTACATATGGGGTGCCTAGCTGGCTTAGTTGGAAGAGCATGCAACTCTTGATCTTGGGGTCATGAGTTAGAGCCCCATGCTGGGTAGAGAGATTACTTACAAATAAAATCCTAAAAAGAAAAAAAAAAAGATGTCTACAATGTTCTTATTGGTGAAAAAATATATGCTTTCTCACTAAGCACAGGAAGAAACAAATGATAACCATTCTTGCTATGTCTTTTCATTATTATACTAGAGGTGCTACCGGGTACAGTAAGGCAAGAAATAGTATAATCTATCTACATTTGACACAATTGCCTAGAGAACTGTAAGAAAATTACACAAATAATTAGGATTGATGGATTTGGCAGTCATAAGAAATGTAGTAAATAAAAAGGCCAATATATTACTATGAACTAGCAAACAACTAGATCTTTTTAAAAATTACAAATAACACCAACAAATATGGGCAAGAAATGGAACATGAAGATTCACTACCGCTAAGATGTCCAGGCTCCCTAAATTCATCTACAGTTTCAACACAACTGTAGTAAAAATACCAGCATTCTAATTATAGAAATGTACAAGCTTGTTCTAAGATTATACGGAATTGTACAAGACTAGAATAGCCAGGACAATTATGCAAAACAAGGGGAAAAATAAAAATATCTTTAGTATCTGATTCAAGAGCCAGTTTAAATCCGGAGTAACATGACAGTGCAGTGTTGGCATAAAATAGAAACACAGATCAATACAACAGAGTACACAGTCCAGAGATATACCCACACATACATGTCCAATTCATTTTCAACAGATGTGTTGATATATTTCAATTGGAAATGGTACTAAGGTGCTTGAAGAGTTAGATACCTAGAAGGGGGAAAATAAATCTTAACTCATCATACCATACCATACCAAAAAAAAAAAAAAATTCCTAGTAGATTGGACCTAACATAAAAACTAAAACTGTTAACATTTGTCAGGGGGAAAAACTCTGATCCTGAGTGATTTTTGTGACCTTCAGATATGCAGAATACAAAAACACAAACTATAAAATAGAAAATAAACTGTAGTAGGGGCTCCTGGCTGGCTCAGTCAGAAAAACATGCGACCCTTGATCTCAGGGTCCTGAGTTCAAGCTCCACACTGGGCAAAGAGCTTACTCAAAATTACTGCATCAAAATTGAAAACCTCAGTTCATTAGTAGAAAGTATTATGGAAACTAATAAAACCATAACCGAAATAAAATTATTCCCCAAGCACTCATTTGACAGAGGACTAGAGTAAACAATAGAAATATAAATGTATTTAGTTAAATATATATAATAAATTTGTGTTTTACAATTCAATAATAAGACAAATGACACAAGTGAAAATTGGGGGAAATTTGAAGAAATACCTCAAAAAAGAACATAAAGGAATGGCCAATAAGCACATGTAATGATCAACATCATGAGTCATCAAGGAAATGCAATTTAAAACCACTATGTGATACACATCTCCCAGAAGACCAACTGTTGGTGTGGGTGTAGAGCAATGGGAATTCTCATACTTCACTAGAGGCAACCACTTTGGATAACAATTTAGCAGTTTTCTTGAACATTAAAAATATACTATGACCCAGTCATTCCACTCCCAGTTATTTATACAAGAAAAATGAAAGCATATGTCCACATAGAAATCTTGAACATAAATATTCTTAGCACCCCTATTCTTAATGTCCAAAATCTGGAGACAAACTGTATGTCAATCAACAGATACATGGATAAAAGGACTGTATTATATTCAATGAAAAACTACTCAGCCATAAAAAGCAATAAACTACCAATACACACAACATGAATGGATTTCAGAAACAGGTTTACTGGAAAGAAGCGCACACACATACTCCCCAACAACAAACAAAAATCCAGACTATCTAATTTCATGTATATGTCTTTAGAAAGGGCAAACTTAAATTATAAAGAAACCAAAGCAAGCTGGGCAGAGGGGTTAAATAGATTATGAGCATCAGGGGATTGATGGAATTGTTGAACCACTATATTGTATGCCTGAAACTAATATAACACTGTATGTTAGCTAATTAGAATTTTAAAAATAAAAATGAAGAAAAAAGGAATCAGAAGATATTATCTGGGTCAGGAGGTAGGAAGGGTTGACTACACGGAACATAGGTAAGCTTTCTTGGGTAATGGAAAAGTATTATATTTTGATTAAAATACTGGTTAAAATGGCATATACCTTTTTTTGAAGTTCAAAATGTATCCATAAAATGGGTGCACACATATTTGAATTTTTATTTTAATAAAGTTTATTTTGTAAAATAAAATACATGGAGGAGAATAATCTTTTAGGTAAATATTCATCTGAACATCACTTTCAAAACCAATACAGTTAGGAAATAAATATGTGTTCTATTAGCTAGAACAAAGTACCACAAACTCAGTTGCTCCAACCAAAGAAATGTGTCTCATAGTTCTGGCTTTTCTTCTAATTTTTGATACTTCCTTGCCTTGTGCCAACAGAACTCCCATCTGCCCATGGTAGTCTTCCTATGTGCAGGCATACCTGTCTTCACATGGCTTTCTTTTTACAAGGACACTGCCACATTGGATTAAAAGCCCACCTTACTCCAATAGGATTTCATATTAACTGGTTACATCTGCAGCAAACCTACTTCCAGATAAGATCACAGTTTGAGGTACTGGGGGTTAAGACTTAAAAATATGGACTTTTTGGGGGGGCGGGGGTGGGCACAATTCAACCCATGTGCTTAAACTAATGCTTGCTACATCTATAAATCAAATTAGTATTCAGCTTTTACAGAGCTTATTTCCAGTTAAGGATATTATAAAATACTAAGTTTGTTATCTTGTTTAATTAGTAAAATCAGCTCTCCTTCTATATATATATACATATAGATACACATATTTACATATATGTACACACTATATATATATATATAGAGAGAGAGAGAGAGAGAAATAGACACATTGATACTTATGTATATGTATCATATGTGTATACGATTTTCCCAAGTACAATTCTGTGCATAATATTCTGTTATTTTTGTGGTGGTACCATTATAAATTTCTTGAATGGGAGGTTAACTATTTAGCTTTCTGAGTCCTCTTCATTCACCTCAACTTTATGTGAACTAACAACGGCTAATTACTTCAGGTGACAGTTGGAAGCTCTTTTATCATGAAGATACAGTCTGTATTATTGAATCATTGTTTGATAGAAGTTTCTCCAAATGTCTCTAGATGTAAGGAACATAATTGAAACATCTGATTTCAGACAGTTCAGTAAATAATGGACATTGGATTCACTGAGTCTAAAACTTCAGATCCTATAAACAAGTTGTCCAATTCCCTTAAAAAAATCAATTTAAACTAGCTGTCTTATTCATAGTATTACTTTCACACAGACCAAAGAGTAGTCAAGTTTGACAGGAAAGCAGCAACTGAGACAGAAAACATTAAAACGTAAGACATTCTGAGCATATTAACAGCAATGACTGGAACCTAAATGTACTTCATATATTTCACATTAATACTATGAATTAAGAAACTAAGAAGAAGAAGGAAGAAAAAATAAGGAAAGAAAACTCTAAGGTATAATTACATGCAATGGAGAGAAAATCTCTTTTTTAAATACCCAGCTCTGGGTACAATTTTAATGGAGGATGGGCTTGTAAGCTGCCTCAATTTCCCCCAAACTGAAAACAGTCCAGGTGAAGAGACAAAGATTCCTCAAAGTTCAAGATTTTTTTGGTACCTTTTGAGCTGGTAAAAGGCAGACAGCAAGGACACAATATTCACCTGTGAGTGCACAGTTCCAGCATCCATACCACTAAGCTACCCTGAACAACACATACTTCATGTTGCTGATTGTTTCATTTCAACTTACTTGCAAATTGCATCTATACCATCTCTGGAATAGTATGGACAGAGTTTGGGTTTGATTGGACAGAGACCATGAGAATACCTGGGAGCCTTAACAATTACTGTGTCAAAGACCAGACTCTGTCTTGCATAACTTAGGAGATCAGGAGTTTAGTTTCAAGGTCAGTTATGGACCCACAACAAAATCCCATTGATATACATGCTGTCCTATGCAATGCCAGACATCTAACCATTTTATTCAGAGTATTTACTGACTCTTCAGCAGGCCAGATCTCAGATATGGAAAGATGAGTGGTTAAAATGCACTGACATTCCCCATCTGTGAATGGCACCTCTCCTGTGCATTTAATTTTTACCCTTTCCCTCTTTGTGTTTCCCTTTTATTCTCTCCTGGAGTTGCTTCCTCTAAAACATTAGACATTAACTTACATGTGTGAAATCTTGTAAAAAAAATGAGTGTGTTTTTCTCAGGATATATATATGTGTGTGTGTGTGTGTGTGTGTGTGTGTGTGTGTGTGTGTGTGTGTGTGTATGTGTATTCATGCATACTTAGGAATTTAATTTTGGACATGAGGAATTTGAGGTTTTCATGCAGACATCCAGATGGAGTGAAACTTAACTTGCATACCTAGTCCTGTAGTTTCACAACTCAGAAGAGAGATATTGGTTACAGGTAACACTGAGGATCCCCCCACTTTCAGGTAACAGTAGCAGATAAGGGGCTAGTGGGGTGGTGGGGAGAGAGAGAGAGAGAGAGAAAGGATACATATATATGAAATAATGCAGTGCATTTAAAATTACACTATAAATATTCTATGGTAAGGTACATATGTACAGTGAAATATAAAATTGAAGAAATGATCTATAAACTTAAGACCAAAGCTGATACTTTATTTTAAAATGAAGGCTTGAATCAATCAAGTTTAAATCATCTTCTTAGGTTTTAACTGCATCATGTAAGGACTTAGCATTGGAAGCTTTGATTGGTTACAGCATATTCAAGTGAGGAACTGTTTCCTCAATCTATTAAAATATTATCTTTGCAGCATTTCTTATAAATAATAATAAATTGTCAGAAGAGTATTTTTCTGATATAGAAGATAGAAAGGGAGCAACCAAGGTATTTCCCTAAGATTTAGGGTAAATATAATGAATCAAGTGAGTTAGCCCTCTGTTCTGATCATGTTTTCCCAGCAGTTGTAGCATGATCTTTCTCTCTTAGTTGATTCTACTATTGCTTCAAGAGTTTGCAATACTATGCCTCATTCTATTTAATGTTGGTTTAGAGAAAAGATTTCACGGAAAACCACTTAATATATACAAATGAAAGGACCCACCATTATCCTCAGATGACAAGAGCTAGAGTAGAGAACATGGGATCATGCCATCGGCATGCTCTAACTTGACTTCTTCCATTCATACCAGCCTCATCTATAGTAAAGGTACACTGTGTATTTCCATGCTATGAATTTTTTAGAATAAAAGGAATGGTGTTCCCTGGCTAGTGTGGGGTCTTTGGCTAAGAACACAAAAGATCAGAGTGACATCAAAGCCATATGGTCAATGGGCATTAGGAGCTTGTTGGGAATTTCCAAGCAGTGAGTGGGATTTACTCAATGTTCTGCATCAGTGCACTCGTTGCTAAGGTTAACAAGAACCCTGTGGAGAACTTTCAATAAATATGACACCTTGGAGAGCGTGACTTCAAGCAAATGAGAGCAGTACTGTGCTCTTTATGTTGGTGATAACATTTTCTGGTTTTAATTATAACATTAAACACATTAGGTGAGTGGCTTAAAGCTATACAGGGACTACAGAAACAAAACTACTTTAGCAAGTTCCTGGCAACACAGTTAACTAGCAAATGGGATTTCAATAGGGTCCTCAAGCTAGTTTCCATTTTCAAGTGTGCAAGCTTAGACAATAGTTTTAAGATTTATCACTGCTGACAAGAATAAGAAACCCTCTGTTCCTGGCCACTCACTGTTCCTGGCCTCATTACTCCATGATGTAGTGTTTCTAAGAATGAGAGGTGCAGAGCCCATGGAGTTCATGGTTCAATCCAGGTCCTAACACAAACTCATGGCAGGAAGTTCATTTAGAACAAAACAGTTTTCATAGACAGATCATTGCTTATGTTTGTTTCAGCAAAATTCTGAATGATAGAAGGAAATTATGAATGATTCATAAATGTTATCATTAATTTGCATCCTTAAGGAGAATCACATGTTTAGCGAATAAGCTGATCCATCAGAATAACTTTCAATTTATCGAAGATTTTATTTTGTCTGAACTTAGGTTTTCTGTACATTTTATGTGATGCTGCTTTAGTACTTTCTGACACAGTTCTTTATGGGTTAGAATAGGCTGTGAACTAAATGTTTGTGTACTTCCAAAATCCACTATGTGAGTACACAGCAAAAAGATGGCCGCTTATGAACCATAAAGAAGCCCTTGACACTAAATTTGCTGGTGCCTTAATCTTGGACTCCTTATATTTTGGACTTCCTCCCAGACTGTGAAGTAATTTGTTGTTTAAGCCACCCAGTCTATGGCATTTTTGTTGTAGAAATCTAAATGGACTGAAACAGTGTATTACATTAGCATATTGTTCTGGAGTCAGAGAGATCTTGATTAAATTCTTGTTTTGTCCTTTTCTGAGTGTGAGACATGGAGCAGTGTGACTTTGGGTCTCAGTCCCTTTATCTAAAGATGGTACCTCCCTCATAAGCCTCTGAGGATTTAAAGGTAGCTATAAACCAGTATTATTTTAACTCTGATATATTCATCTTCTTGCCTTTCTTTGAACAGCACTGTATTCAGAATTATTCAGATTTTTTTTTTTTTTTTACTGTAGCCATGAGGTACTGGTGAATCCTTGAATTCTTCACAAATAGATTTTTTTTTCTATCCTAACTATCCATATCATGATTTTCCCAATCACCCAATCAGATATATTTGACTTTCAGTAGAAGGGATTAATTTAGTTAAAGGAAATTCTTTAAAAATGTATCTGTTGACAATTACTAGCGTCACAAGATATAAGAAAGAATGAGTGAGATGTTAGGTCTCAGCTCAATGATCTTACAATGCACTGATGGAGATGAGAAAATATGATGTAAATAAAAACAGAGGGAGAAAGCTAACTCTTCTGGAGAAGGACAATCAAAATTTTCATTGAGGTGGTGAAGTTTGAGCTGAGTCTAGAAGTTCCAGCTCAGTAGCAAGGCAAGGATAAAGGGCATTTCTGGCAGGGGGAATTGCATTTGCAAAATCATACTGGCATAGGAAGGTATGGGGGTTTGAAAAATCTAAAAGTAGTGTGGTAGTTGTAGAGCAAAACGTATGTGATGATGGATGGCGGGGGTCCACGCAATAGAAATAGGGCTACAACACAATGTTTATGGTGTACAAACTAAAGGCATTCACCGTTATCAATCATCAACTGTATGAATGATTATCCACAGCCACAGGCTGAGAAGTTGGTGGCAAAAACCTGAACACACACATGCAAGGGAACAGCATATACTGAGCACCAAGTATGTGCCAATCTCAAAATGAAGGACTTCTAATATATGGTCACATGTGATTGACATAACAAAATATATGGAGAAGTCTGTACCCACTCACACTGCCACAGATCAATTCCCATGCAAAGTTCTGAGGGAAACACTTTGGGAACAAAGATCTGTGCCTGTTGGCTACTGCTGCTGAGCTGTTTAAGAGTATCAGTTCTGGTGTAGGAAAGCCAAGACCAGGTGAAGATGTGAGAGTGTATGCCCCTTCAGTGTCTGGCAGTGGGCAAGTCCACTTCTATGGACAGATTTCCACTGTAACATATAAAGGGATGGATCAGATGGTATCTGGTATTATTTTCTGAAGGAAATTTTAGCTAGACTAAAAAAGGAGAGAAGACTCAAATTAATGGAAGTAGAAATGAAAGAAGACACACTTTACCACTAATCCCACAGAAATAGAAAGGCTCATAAGAGAATACTATAAATGATTATATGCCAACAAAATGGACAACCTGGAAGAAATGAATAAATTCCAGAAATACACAACCTACCTAGACTGAATCATAAAGAAATGAAAAATCTAAACTGACCTATAATTGTTACAGAGGCTGAATCAGTATTCAAAAACCTCCCATCCATAAAAGCCCAGTACTGGGTGGCTTCACTGGCTAATAGTAATATCTGAATGGGAATTACTACAGTTATGATGCTATATTGTGTACCTGAAATTTGCTAAGAAAGTAGATCTTAAGTGTTCTCACCACATCTTAAAAAAAAAAAAAAAAGCCCACTATGTGATGCAATGGATGTGTTAATGAACTTGATTGTGGTAACTGTTTCACAATATACTCATGTATCAAAATCATGTTGTACACCTTAAATATATGCTTTTCCAGTCAATTATACCTTTAAAAATCTGGAGAAAAAAGGATGAAAGCCAATCCTTTTCAAACTTTCCAAAACATTGAAGAGGAGGGAACACTTCCAAACTCATTTTATGAGGCCAGCATCAGTACCCTGATACCAAAACCAAACAAAGAAACCACAAGAAAACTAGAGGCCAATATCCCTAATGAACATAATTTCAAAAAGTCTCAACAAAATACTAGCAAAGTGAACTCAACAGCACATTAAAAGGATTACACACATCTTGGATGAAAAGATGGTTCAAAATACAAAAAAAAAATCGATTATGTGGTATATACATTAACAGAATAAAGGATATAATTACACGATAATATCAACAAATGTGGAAGCAACATGATAAAATTAACACTTTTTTTATGACTAAAAAATCTCAACAAATCAGGTATAGAAGGATCTTACTCTTTAACAAAAGGCCCACAGCCAACAGCGTACTCAGTGGTGAAAAACTGGAAGCTCTTCCTCCAAGATCTGGAACAAAGTAAGAATGCCCATTTCTGACACTTTGATTCAATGTAGTACTGAAAATCCTAGCCAGAACAATTAGGCAAGAAAGAAAAATAAAAGGCATCTAAATTGGAAGTGAAAAAGTCAAACTGACCCTGTTTATGGATGACATGATCATATAGAAAACTCTAGAGACTGTAAAAAGAACCAAAAAACAAAAAACAAACAAACAAACAAACAAACAATAAAGCCTGTTAGAAACTGAAAATGAATTCACTAAAGTTTCAGAATACAAAGTCAAAATACAAAATCAATCATGCTTTCATACATTAATAATAATATTTGAAAAGGCAATTAGGAATATGACCCCATTTTATAACAGTACAAAGAATAAAATAGTAATAAAAGTAACATTGGGGAGGGTATGTGCATTGGTGAGTGCTGTGAAATGTGTAAACCTGGTGATTCACAGACCTGTACCCCTGGGGATAAAAATATATGTTTATAAAAAAATAAAAAATTTTTAAAAAAAGTAACTAAGGAAGTGGAGGACTTGTACAAGGGACACTAAAAAACATTAACACATTAATGAAAACAATGAAAGTACTTGTAAATGGAAATCATCTGTGCTCATGGATTGAAAGAGTATTAAAACACCCATACTACCCTAGTTGATTTACAGATTCAATGTACTACCTATTAATATTCCAGTGGCATTTTTTCCGGGAATAGAACAATTCCAGAATTCGTATGGAACCACAAAAGACCCCAAAAAGTTAAATAACCTTTAAAAAGATCAATCAAGCTCAAGTCATTATAGTCCTCATTTCTACATATATTACAAAGATACAGTAATAAAACTGGTATGGTACAGGCCTAGATACACATAGATCAATGGAACAGAGAGCTCAGAAACAAATCCACATGTATATATACTTAACTGATCTTTGACAAGTGTGCCAAAAATACACACTGGGAAAGACTCATCTACAACAATTGGTGATCGGAAAATTGGATATCCACATGCAAATGAATAAAACTCGACCCTTATACCATACACAAAAATCTATTCAAAATGGATTATTTCAATACAAGGTGTGAACTTACATTTTTAGAAGGAAACAAGGGAAAATACTAGTAACTTTGGTCTTCAGTGATTTCGTGGCTAGGACACTAAGCACAGGCAGCAAAAACCAAAAGACAAATTGGACTACAAACTGAAAAGCTTCTACATAACAAATAAAACAATCAACAGAATAAAAAGGCAACTTAGGGAATTGGAAAAAATATTTGTGAAACTTACCTGATCAAGGGTTAATTTCCAAAGTATATCAGAAACTCCTAGGATTTATTAGCAAAACGAATCACCTTAATTTAAAATTGGGCTCAAGACCTGGGGTGCCTGGATGGTTCAGTCAGTTAAGCAACCAACTCTTGGTTTTGGCTCGTTAGGATTTTACGGTCAAGAGACTGAGCTCCGCATCAGGCTCTGCTCAGCACAGAATATGCTTAAGATTCTCTCCCTTTCTCTCTTTTCCTCCTCCTCTGCCCCTCCTTCCCCCTTTCACCTTGTGTGCTCCCTAAAATAAATAAAATCTTTTTTTTTTTAAGATTTTATTTTTATTTATTTGACAGACAAAGATCACAAGTAGGCAGAGAGGCAGGCAGAGAGAGAAAGAGGAGGAAGGAAGCAGGCTCCCTGGCTGAGCAGAGAGCCTGATGTGGGGCTCGATCCCAGGACCCTGGGATCATGACCTGAGCCAAAGGCAGAGGCTTTAACCCACTGAGCCACCCAGGCGCCCCTAAATAAAATCTTAAAAAAAAAAGGACCATTACCTAAACATTTTTCTAAAGAAAATATGTAAATGGCCAACATCTATATGAAAAGATGCTCAACCTCACTTACTAAGGAAATGCTAATCAAACCACAATGACATATCCCCTCATGCTTGTGAGGATAACTATTCTCAAACAAAAACTCAAGATAGCAGATGTTGCTGAGGTTGTAGATAAGTTGAAACCCTTTTACACTGTTAACGGGAATGCAAAATGGTGCAGTGACTATTGAAAATAGTCTAAAAGCCCCTCAAAAAATTAAAAACAGAATAATCATATTATCTAGCTATTCCACTTCTGGGTATTTAACCATGAAAAATGGCAATCAGGGTATCAAAAAGGTATTAGCACTCCCATTGTAGCACTATTCACAATAACCAAAATGGGGAAATAACCTAAGTGTCCATCAGCAGATTAATGGGTAAAGAAAATATGGACAATATGGTGTGCACATACAACAGAATATCACCCAACATAAAAAAAAAAAAAAGAAATTCTCCAATATAGGGCAACATAGATGAACCTATGCTATTTGAAATAAGCTAGTTACAGCAGGACAAATATTGCACGACTCCCCTTATAGAAGATATCTTAAAGAGCTAAACTCACGGAAGAATGCAGTTCTAAAACTTCAGTTAGGCAAGATGAATAACTTGTAGGAATCTTCTATACAATATTGTGTCTACAGAGTAAAATACCGTATTGTACAATATGATTTGTTAAGTGTTCTTAAGTTCTTATATTACACATTAAGCATTCTAACCGCATGCAATAAAATTAATAAAAAGAAACCAACCTTGCTGGCAGCTTGATCTTGGACTTGCAGCCTCCAGAAATGTGAGAAAATGGATTTGTTGTTTAAGCCCCCCACCAGTCTGTGGTATTTTGTTACGGTGGCCCGAAGAGACTAAGACACCAGTGAACTCATTGTCCCCAAGTCACTACTCAAGTCCAAGTCCCCAAGTCACTGTAGATTATGCCTCAAGTCCCCAAGTCACTACTCATTTTATTGTCTTTCTCTTTTCAGTCTTCCTATGCTTGGTGTGTTAGGTTCAGGGCTTTTAGTTGTAAGTCTGAAGACCTAGAGGAAGAAAGGGGTCTCACCATCTTGCCTGGAACTGGAAGTCTGCTGCTCTGTTCTTTGAATGAAATGACCGGCCAACAGGCAGAAGTAAGGGCAGACTGCGACACCCCAGACCTTTCCAACGGATAAGGATCAAATCAAATAAGCTTTTATCAGATGTGTCAGGATTAGATACTTTTTTTTGGTGACCCTCCTCTTTATATCACTATATCCTCAGCACTAATGAGAATAAAATAAGCATCAGATTCAGTCCCCACTTGACTGTTCTTTTTTTTTTTAATTTACTCGCTAAATAAGTACCTGCCTAGAGACTCTGACCAGCTTCCACACCTAGCCCTGTTTCTTTTTGTTCCTTTGTGCATCCATGGGGTGGGGGGAGGTTTACCTTGCTTTAAGGCACACATAAACACCTGTCTGTGCCTTTGTTCCAAATCCCCACAGTGTGGTCTTACATCCTGTTCTTTGAGCGACTTAATTCTAGCCTATTACTGTTAGTATTTGCAATTACTAAATATATTTTTTTGTTTTATTTTTTTAAAAGAGTTTATTTATTTATTTGACAGACAGAGATCACAGGGAGGCAGAGAGAGAGGAAGGGAAGCAGGCTCCCTGCAGAGCAGAGAGCCTGACGCGGGACTCGATCCCAGGACCCTGAGATCATGACGTGAGCCGAAGGCAGAGGCTTTAACCCACTGAGCCACCCAGGCGCCCCAATTACTAAATATTTATTTTTAAGTGTCTCCTTTATCCATAAGACAATTACAATCCATAGGGATGGAAGGTGCTTCCTGGGGCTTGTTATGGAGGACGGAGCCTGTTTCTCAGGACTGGATATTTGCATTCTCCAAACCCAACGGTCCCAGCATCTTGACAGTTTCCTGGTCTCCCATTACATTGCTCTTTAATAGTGACTGAAAGGAGTAAGCATCAACAGTCAGAGGCCCCTGAAGAACAGCACTGGGAAGGTTGCACTGTGCAATAAACAAAGGAAGATCAAGCCTTTGTCCTTGAAGCTCTGTCACAACGGAGAAGAAAATGAGCTCCTGGCCACTCTACTTCCAAATGCCTTTGTTTACACCCCTCCAGGTCCCACACACCTTATATTCCTCCTTGCTTTGCCTTATTTTCAAATGCTTAACCTTGGTGAGATCCTGGCAATTAATGATGAAGTTCATAGACCTTATTCTTAGCCCAACCCCCAGTTTATGGATTCTCTGCCCTCCCTAAGAATAATTTAGAATGGTCAACAATTCATGATACTTTGAATTTTTAACATCTTTTTTTTAAGATTTTTTTAAAGATTTTATTTATTTGACAGATAGAGATCACAAGTAGGCAGAAAGGCAGACACAGTGAGAGGGAAGCAGGCTCCCCGCTGAGCAGAGAGCCTGATGTAGGGCTCCATCCCAGGACCCTGGGATCATGACCTGAGCCAAAGGGAGAGGCTCAGTCCACTGAGCCACCCGGGTGCCCCTTAAAGATTTACTTTTGAGAGAGAGAGAATGAGCATGTATGTGAGCAAATGGGGGGCAGAGGGAGAGGAAGTGTGCCCAGAGACCAATGTGGGGCTCGATCCCACAACCCTGAGACCATGACCCAAGCTGAAACCAAGAGTCAGACAGCTAAATGAGCCACCCAGGTAGCCCGCTGAATTTTTAACATCTTTTTGTGAACCAGAGGACTGTGGTGGGCTTGCACAAACACTTGACAGAGTTCGGTGCTTAAAAGTCCTTATGGGGTGCCTGGGTGGCTCAATGGGTTAAGCCTCTGCCTTCGGCTCAGGTCATGATCTCAGGGTCCTGGGATCGAGCCTGGCATCGGGCTCTCTGCTCAGTGGTGAGCCTGCTTCCCCCTCTCTCTGTGCTTGCCTCTCTGCCTACTTGTGATCTCTTTGTCAAATAAGTAAATAAAATCTTTTAAAAAGTCCTTAAAAAACCTTTTAGGTACACAATAAACTTTTATCTATAAATAGCTATAATTAAGAGCAAAAGTATTAGTTTCTTAAATATGTTATAGGAACTAGAACTACCTACTCTGCATCAAACAGAACACAGGGCTATAAAAACACGAGTAAATCACCCCTAGTCATCTATGCTTAAAAGTAACACCAATGACTATAATAATGAAAACCATGAAATCCTTTCTATTTGTGAAGCAGTATTTACATTTTCTAACCGTATTTAGAGATGAAAGTGAACCCTCTTCTAGCTATATACAAAAAAAACCACTAAAGACAATTATTTAATTATTAGCAGTCTGCAGAGGCAACTAAGCCCCATAATTTTCCAAGCTCTGAAGAGTATTTTCTTACCTAAGTTGTATGAATCAGAGTCATCCTAGAAGGCTGAACTTTCTAGAAAGGGTCCAGGAAGGAAGCCAGGAGATGAGGAAAATGATGCTCAGAAAAGGTGCGTGGCTTGTCTAAGATTATAAAGTCAGTTGACCCTGGACTAAAATTCACTGGACTGTTGGTTGGAAATGCCAGGAGTTCCCCTGGCTGAAATTTCAAACTGGCCCCTCTATGCGGACTGTCACTGAGCTGCCAGAAGACGAAATCTCTGCACCTGCCCATCACAATCTTAAGAGTTATATAGAGGGCTTAACAAGATTCAGTTGCCTGTATACCATCATATGACTCTCTCAAGGCTGCATCCTTGACGTAGCTCCTGGGATGGGGGTGAGGGTGGGGGTGGGGTAAGGAGTCTCTGTCTAGGTTCAGCAGGAGGGTGAACTAGGGGTCATGTCCTCTCAATGACCTCCTCCAACACGGACAAATACTATCTTCACGACATTGGTGATTTTCACATGTTAGAGGTGTATCAGAATCACCTGGAGGTCATGTTGAAACACAGACTGCTGGGCTTCACCCTTAGAGTTCTGGAATCAGTTTTCCTGAGATGAGAGCTCAGGAATTTGCATTTCAAATAAGATCCTACATAGCTGCTGATGCTGCTGGTCCCAGGGACGGACTGCTCTTTGAAAACCACAGCACCAAGGTAGTTTCATCCTTTTTAAAGAATTTCTTTTTTTAACTTCTTATTTTGGAGAATTTTGAACATAAACAATAGTGGAGAGAAGTGCATAAGGAATCCTCACAAATCTTTCTTTCAAGCACTGGCAACTATCTAACTACAGGCAATCTTAAGAGCTTCTTTAAAAAGCCACTTTCATGTGATGAGTGCTGGGTGTTACACGCAACTGGTGAATTATTGAACTCTACATCTGAAACTAATGATTTACTATATGTTGCCTAATTGAATTTAAATTTAAAAAAAAAGAAAAAAGCCACTTTATTTATTTATTTTTTCTCTTGGGAGACAGGGACTCTCGTGAGTTCTAAAACTCTAATGAAAAATTTGCTTTCTGTTCTTATTCTATTAATTTTCAGTTTGCCTTGTTAACTGTGTACTATTTCTGCAACTCAGCTTCCATGTTACCATGAGGGAAATGGAGGCTCAGATGATTATTAAGCAACTCACCCAGGGCTCACACTGAAGTTTGACTCCAAACTCCATCTTCCAGAACGCATCTTAACAGACATAATGATTCCATCATTCAAGTCAAGTCAAACTCATCTGCTTTGAAGGCAACAGCACAACTCTGGCTGTTCTTCTATTCATATGTGGAGCCAGTAATTAGCACTTGTGATGCAACTTAGCACTTGTGGCCAAGTGTTCTGTGGTTGGTGGCCCAGGGAGATGCAGAGCTTCCAGCAGAGTAGAGGTGGCTGCATTTTCAGTCAGATTCCTGGTGTGATTAATGGCTATTAGGATCTAGATATCACCACCCAGCTCAAACTTCACACCAGAGCAAGGAGCTCTTCCTTTATTCAGGACCAAAGTCTCCCTGGAACTCTCGCCTCTTCTTTTCAGAAATGTGCATAGTTTTCATCATGTATGTGCCTCAGGCAACTTGTGAGGCTTCGTGAACTATTATGAGCCTTTTAGACGAATGCTCGTTCATAATAGCATGTGTGTTGCACACACATATTCACACACATATGCATTTATGACTCAGTACTCAGAAAATTACAAAACAGCTGTGTGTCAAAATGCCACTAATTATGTCTTATGAAATCTTATCCTAAACTCCTAACCTTCATAATGCTCTAATATTTATTACCTTTCAGACATAATTGATTTAGTCAGTGTTACCATATGTCTCTCTGATTATTTGTGATGGACATTGTGCTCTGAACATACTATGATTAGCACAGAACAAAAAGTGAAATGTTGGACCAGCTCTGAGATAAAGCTTGGCAGTTATAGTCCTTTCTTGCCACTGGCCTATGGTTTTGTTATGTGATTCTGGGTTCATTCCTTCAACTTTTTTTTTTTTTTTTTTTTTTTTTTACAGAGAGAGATCACAAGTAGGCAGAGAGGCAGGCAGAGAGAAAGAGAGGAGGAAGCAGGCTCCCTGCTGAGCAGAGAGCCCGATGTGGGACTCGATCCCGGGACCCCGAGATCATGACCCGAGCCGAAGGCAGCGGCCTATCCCACTGAGCCACCCAGGCGCCCCTCATTCCTTCAACTTTTTAAAACTGAAATAATAGTGAATGGTTTCAGGGAATTTGTGAAATAACAGTTGTTTTATCCAATTTTATTTTTCTATAAAGAAAAATGAAAATATCTAATTTATGATTCACTACTATTGAGATGTAACTGGCATATAACATTATATAAGTTTAAGGTATATGTGTTGGTTTGATACATTTATATATCACAATGTTGATTACTACAGTAGCATTAGCTAACACTTTCATCACATCACATAACTATCATTTCTTTTTGTCTTAACAGTTAGGAGGTAGTCTTTTGGCAACCCTGAAGTTTATAATACAATATCATTGATTATAATCACTATGTTTTACACTAGATCATCACACCTTATTTATCTACTAGCTGTAAGGCTGTGTCCTTAAACATGTCCTCAATTCCCCTACCCTCATTCTAACTATGTTTTTGCAAGTTCAGTTTTCTTTTTAGATTCTACATATGAGTGATAGACAGTATTTGCCTCAGTCTGACTTATCTCACCTAGCATACTGCCCTCAAAAGACAACATGGATGGATCTTCCAGGCATTAATGATACCTTTTTTTTTTTAATCTTAAAGGAGCTTGCTTCCAATTCAAATTGCTAATTAGTATATGAAAATGTGCTAAACGTAATTAGCCATGAGGAAATGCAAGTTCAAACCTCAGCAGGGTATCAGGAGACCACCACCAGAAGAGTAAGAATACCGCATGCTGGCAAGAATATGAAGTAACTGAAATTCTCACGCATGGTTGGTTGGAGGGCAAACTGGTAAAACCACATTGGAAAACTCTTTGATAACAACCAGTAAGGTTATAAAACAAAAACAAAAACAAAAAACCCTTAGAATTCAACAATTCCACTCTTGGCTATATACACAATAGAAATGTATACACCCATGAAACAAATAACATGGTCTAGAATGTTCTTAGCAGCTTTGTACATAATGACCCAAACCTGGGATGAAAGGTCCATCCACAGATGAAAGTGTAAATACATATGATATCTTCATCTAATGTGGAGCTTTCCTGACAACTGGTTATGTTCCACATCTTGATCTGGGTACTGGTATCATAGGTGTATACATGTCAAAATATATTGAGCTTTACACTTGAGATCTGTTTACCTACTAAAATATTTTTAATAGATATAAGATTATATATTCAGAATTGTAGGAAGGCCCTGTTGAAATGACACTTCTGGACTGACTGATTTCCAAGCACTCAGCCTTGGTCCCAGAGTGGCCTTATTTCTGGAAATTCTCCATGGGCAGTATAATTTAAATGCTGTGCTTAGGAGCCGGTGATGCTGAAATATAGATTTAGTATCATTTCTATCATGAAATGCCACTCAGTCATATGATTCATCATTTTCTATTCTTAAACACAGAAGTTAACAGCTTAAAAACAATTTATAGCCTGCACACATCTATGTAGCCAGCACAACTTACGTAACTCCTTGTAAGCTACTGTTTAAGTAAGGACAAGGTATATCTATTCTTGCAGGACTGTGGTATAAGTCTAAGAGCTTTGCTTAATAAAATATTTATCATTTTTTGAGTTTTATAAAAAGGAATGCCTTATATATATCTTATTTCCTATTTTTTTCATATACATATTTTCATACATAATATATCAGCATTTCAAAGACTGATAAACAGTATGCAGACCTGAAAGAAAGGTACAGCCCACATTTTCAATTTTAGTATATGTGCTGCCGAAGCAAGCACCGGCCTACATTTCCAAATCATACTCTGGATGGGTCACTTTTCTACCTGGGCTGTACTATCCTACAATGGCACACGAGGCAGGAAGGTGCTGTGGACACTGAGAAAATTGAAGCCTCTAAGACTTCTGCCGAGGTGTTGACTTTTGCTTTTGCTTAAATTTTATTAGGTCCTCTGTGAATGGTTGTCCCAGATATAATATCACACAGGGATGAAGCTGAAGTCTCAGGTTTTGTCTTTGGAAATTTCAGAATTCTTTTTCAGCACTGCCTTTCCGATCTTTGAAATGGAGCAAAGCCTCATACTCTGGAGATGATTTTTTACACCAGAGACTATGCTTGATTATCATTTTTCTTTGGGGGACTGTTGCTTAAGTGGTAACCTTGGCATATTATTAAATGTGTCACCTCTTCCAATTAAAATATCCTTGTATAAGCCAGGTGGCATTCTCAGCACTGCAGTGGCTGAAACAAAGTAGAATATGGAAGATTTTTCACATCAGTGGAAGTGGTAGAGCCAGAAAATGAATTGGATTCCTTTTAGATGACTCTTTTATGGATCAGCAGGTTTATTCAGAGTTACTTAAAAAGCAGTTAACATTCCATTAGCAACAAACTGTGATCTGTGTCAGCAATAAGACATTCCTCAGTCATTTATTTTAGTACAAGAAGTCACTTCACAAAAAATGCAAATATTGAATATCTACCCTTAGATAAATACTGAGGCAAAATTAGGTCATTTTTCTTATAGAATTATGGACTTTATGCTTGATTCTCTGCTTCATTTAATCAAAGCATTTGGCTGTTTCATTTTGTCCATAAGTTTATGATCAGGAAAGATGAAATGATTTTGAAAGAACAGTAAAGCTAACATATTTCAAAGTTCACAACAATGACTTCAATAACAAGTGCTCAGAGCTATTGTGCAAAGGGGATAGGAGATGTTCTTCGTGGGTTCCCAAGCCTGTGGTGTGGGACAGGGCACTGCAAGACATGAAGAAAGGCAACCTCAAATGCTGGGGAATCTTGCAGAAGCTGGAGGTCAGGGCTCACAAATGACAATAACTTCTTTAGCCAAAAACCATAGAAAAAATGGCCTCACACTCATCCTCACCAATAAAGGCCAAATGAAGGCTAGCCCTTCCTGCCAGAGAGGTATCAGGGGAAGCCAAGTGGAAAGGAAGTACTCCCAGGAGTTAAGTACACCCAGGAGTTAAGAAGTCCTCCACCCCTTGAGTGTCACTGGAGGCTGAGTAGGAAACCTGTACTTCTGCTCTCATCTGGCAGTAACAAGTTGGTGTACTACCTTCCCCTGCTGGAATGATGTCATATGAACCCAACTTAAGCAGAAGGTTGAAATAAGACTCAGGATCTCATAACATAATACCCAAAAAGCACAAGGATTTTCGAATGAAAATCCTTCTTCATAAAAATAACCAGGAAGGGGCGCCTGGGTGGCTCAGTTGGTTGGACAACTGCCTTCGGCTTGGGTCGTGATCCTGGAGTACCGGGATCAAGTCCCACATCGGGCTCCCAGCACCATGGGGAGTCTGCTTCTCCCTCTGACCTTCTCCTTGCTCATGTTCTCTCTCACTGTCTCTCTCTCAAATAAATAAATAAAATCTTAAAAAAAAAATAACCAGGAAGATATTTGAATGAAAAAAAGACAATCAATAAATGCCAACATTGAGGTGACAGGGATATGTTAGAACAATCAAAGCTTTTAAAGCAGCCATCTTCAATAAAAAATAAAATAAAAGCTTGAATAAGCAATATGAGCATGTTTGAAACAAGAGAGAATATCAGTAAAGAAATAGAAAGTCTCATCAAAGATATGAATGATAGAGGAAAGAATCAAATTTTAGAAGTGAAAAACACACAAAAAAGAATTTTTAAAAACCCACTGTGTGAGCCCAACAGGACAAGGGAGGGGACAGAAAAAAGACTACTGACTCTAATCTGAATACCAGAGAAAAGGAGAATTAGAAAAAAGTGAAAAGAGCCTCAGGGACAGAAATCTAATATTCATGTCATCAGAACAAGAGGAGAAAAAATGTAGGGCTGAAAATGTGCTTGAAGAAATAATGGAGGACAACTCCCCAAATGTGGCAACTGCAGATTGAAGAAGTTGATAAAATTCGAAACAGGAAAAATCCAAAGCAATCCATACCAACACACATCAGAGCCACACTTCTGAAAAATGAAAATAAAGGAAAAGTCTTGCTAACATCTACAGAGAAACGACACCTTACCTGGAGGGGGTAAACAATGACAATGACCATGAATTTTTCATTAGAAATCATGGAAGATGAAGTGGCACAGAGGAAGTGGCACATTTTTTAAGTGCTGAAAAGAAAGACCTGTCAACCTAGAGTCCCATATCCAGTGGAAATATTGTTCAGAAAGGAAGAAGCAGCCCAGATATTCTTAGACAAGGAAAATTAGTGGAATTTACCAAGAGACCTACTCTAAAATAAAAGTGAAGGAAATTTCTCTAAGCAGAAAGGATGTTATAAAAGAAGGAACATTAGAACATAAGAAGGGAAGAAAGAATACAGTGCACAAACTTATGGGTAAATATTAAACACTTTCCTTCTCCTATTTTCTAAATTATGGTCGATGTTGGATGACAACGTAATAAAAAAAGAGAAAATTATAACATCATCTTATATGGTTCCAAATATATGTAGAGAAAATATTTTAAAAATTTTATAAAGGGAGTTAAGTATGCTGCACTTGACTCAAAGTGATAAATCATGATACCAGCAAACTGTGGTAAGTTATGAATATATAATAAGAAAGCTATCATAACAAACTTATACAAAGAGGTACTCTTGAAAACACTTTAGATTATTCAAAATGGCATTTAAAAAATATATAAGTAATCCATAGTAGGACAGGAAAGTAAACAGATGAACAAAAAGTGGAGTAAACAAAGAAAGATTTTAAAATAAAATGAAGAGGAAAGGTAGGGAGAAAACTAGCATTTTTTTAACAGTAGGAAAGGAACAAGTTATATCATTACAGATCCTATAAGCATCAGAAGGTTAACAAGGGAATAATGCAAAAAGTGTCTGCATATATACATTTACCAACTCAGTTGGTAAGAATGAGCATAAATCAAAACTGCATTGCTGTCGCAAATGTAAACTGGTGCAAGCACAATGGAGAAGAGCACGATGGTCTCTCAAAAAATTAGGAACAGAATCACCATATGATCCAACAATCCCCCTTCTAGGTAGACACCCAATAACTGAAAACAAGGACCCAAATATTCATACAAAAATTTGTATACAAATATCTACACACCCAGGTTCATAGTGGCACTATTCACAACAGCCCAAATGTGGAACCAACCCAAGTATCCACTGGTGGATGACTGGATTAAGGAAATATGGCATATGCATATAATGGAATATTATTCAGCTTTAAAAAGAAGGAAATTCTCTCATATGCTACAACATGAGTGAACCTGGAGGACATTATGCTGAGTGAAATAAGCAAGTCATAAAATGATAAATGCTAAATGATTCTACTTATGTGAGGAATCTAGAGCAGTCAAATTCCCAGAGTCAGAAGTAGAATGCTGGTTGCCATGGCTGTAAGGAGGGGAGAATGAGGAGTTACTGTTTAATGAGTGTGCAGCTGGGCAGATGGTAGGTGTTCTGGGAGAGATGTTGTAATGGTTAAACAACAATGTGAATATAGTTAAGTCTGCTGAACTGTATACTTAAGGGCTAAAATGGTTAATTTTATGCATATTTTACACATACACACAAAAATGTTAAGATGAAAAGAAGTACTTCACTCAGATAAATAAATAAGGTATCCCATGGTCTTTATTTCTGTATCTAGCTATACACTTACCTCTCTCACCCCAACTTGGTCTGACCCAGTAAAATGCAGAAGCCATCAACATCGTATATCCCTTATTCCATGTATTAGTATTCTTGTGCTACCTCTTTAAACAGATCCAGAAGGAAATCTTTTGGTAAACTCATTTAGAGTAAAGAATTAGTGCCTGAATTTTAAGTGTAAAGGGGCTGCCAGGATTCAGGTGTAATTCAAAGATAAGCAATACAGACAGGCCTCCCCAGTGATATGAACAAGCCACTGGAATGGTATTAGTAAGCAGGACACATCACAGCAGCTGCAGTTTGTCTCTCTGTGTCCATTTAACTTATTCTCTCTCTGAAGTTGGGTCTTGCCTGCTGCAGACATTGCCACCCCTCAGCTCCCAAGTTTACCGAACCAAATAACTGAGACCAAAAGAACCTCTCCCGCCCCAATGCCAGATTCCTAGAGAGGAAATCTGATGGTTTTTCCCAGACCAGTTTCTTACTCTTTAACCAACTGACTGTGGGGTCATGTGGGAGGATAAATATGGGTATTGAGGACTCAGATCTAGCGTCCAGTGATATCTGTTTTTTGAAAGAGATGATGTGCAACATGAAACTATTGGTAACAGAGAATTATAGGCAGGAATGAAGCAGATAACTTTGGATGAACACTATCTTGCGGTCTGACAAAGACTGCTCACCTGCGCATGTAGTGAGGATGACCTTATCTGTTATACAGATGTCAAAAGTTCCTCCATCAGTACTAGAGGGTGGGATGATTCGACAGTTCCTCTTGGTACGTCTCCCATATTCTTAACACTCATTGTGCAGTACCTGAAAACCCTGCCCCATCACAAATTTCTGCTGAGGGGTTTTTCTTTCACACTTGGGAAATGTTTTATAGTAAGCGCGGCTGAGATACTCAAAAAAATAAAAACTTAATGTTCAGAATAGACACGAAAACCAATAGGATAAACTCTAAACAGAACATTGCTGATAGCACTGAATACTTAATATAGATTAAGTATCCACTCCAATAGTTATTATTTCTCATATTTAGTGAGTTTTATATATTTACCTTTTTAATATATGTAACTTCTTATTTAATATTTTCTTATTCACCCTTGAACATTCTGAATATTCTGATAGTATACTTTGAGTACCAAGTGTAAAAATAACAACAACAAAATAATGACATGATAAATCTGTATCTAGCAATAGCTAGATATACAATAGAGACACTTTTAGGAAATCAAGCACGAAAGAAAAAATCTTAAAGGTGAAAAGAAATGTCAGTTTACCTAAAAGTTAACAACTTGACATACAACAGACTTCTCATTATAAACAAGGAAGGCCATAGAAAATAGCTTCAGGGGTGCCTGGCTGGCTCAGTTGGAAAAGCCTGAGAGTCTTGATCTTGGGGTTGTGAATTTGAGCCCCGTGTTGGGTGTAGAGCTTACTAAAAAAAAAAAAATAGATAAACTTAAAAAAAAAAAGAAAATAGCTTCAAAGTGCTGAGGTTATAGCTTCAAAGCGCTGGGGAGAAAATAATTACGAACTCAGAATTCTATACCAAGAAAAAGTGTAATTCAAAAGGACAAAATGAAGACATTTTTAGAAATACAAAGACTGAAAGAAGTTGTATGAAAGGTGAAATGAAATGGAGTCACTTATGTCCAGGGGTTTTAAAATGCAGCTGGGAGGCCACTGAGGTGGTGGGCCTCACGCACGTCCTCACTGGGTGGAACTGTCAACTTTTGAACTGGGCCAAACAGCAAATGCTCCAAGGACGCCGAGCAAACACCTGCAGCTTTCCTACAATAATGCACATTTGCTTAGTGATAGCCTTAGCAACCAATTAAATTCAGCCCAAGATTAGTTTCCTGCCACCGAAACCAATCAAAATTCACTGCAAATAGCATATACCATCACCCTCTTTGTCTTTAAAACCTTTCACTTTTGTTCCTTGAGGGGACAAGATTTGGGCTGCTGTCCAAATCTGTGCTCCCCGAACTGCAATTCTAAGACACCAAATAAATGCTTTTACTTCAACTCTGGCTCTTTCCTCAGTCAACAATTGTTACAAGCAAAACAATATTGATTTTGGTCAGGAAAAAAAAAAGACCCTAAATGAATAACACTTTTTTCTTCCTGCAAGTATGTTTCAACAATCTGTTTACAGGGAGGTTGGAAAGGACTCAAAACTTTCTCCAGGATTCTTACAACCCTCCTTAACCCTTTCCTTCCCAGTGGTAAATACCCCATGTTGTCCTGGCTTTTCTCCAGGAACTGTGCTATATGGTTGGTTGGCTCAGTGGGCACAAGACTCCTGACTGGTGTACCCCAAAGTCAGGAGCAGGGTCTAGATATTTCTTGTTTCTTTAGCCAGTGTCTTCTCAGTTTACACCACTGCCTCTTTTCTCAGCTTGCTACTCTTTAAATGTTTTTCAGAGTTTTATCCATGCCCTTCTTTTCTTCCTCAATATTGCATCTTAATGTGCAGATCTTAGATAAACACATATTAAAATGCAGGGTCTTGCATGTACCCCGAATATACCGAATCAAAATGAAGAAAAGTGACCCTTAGAACTCTTGCCAAACAAGAAAGAATGGAGGTTGCAAAGCAAACCAAAAGTTTATTTGGGGTCTTTAGGAATTCAAATACGGGAGACACAGATTTAGGAGAAGCCTGAAATGTGCTCCAAGGAGGGAGGAGAAAGACAAAGTTTATAGAGGCAAAAATAATTAGCTTTGGTGTATATATACACAATAGATTACTTTGCTAGTTGTTGGTTGTAGTAAAGAAAAACAAGCCTCATTCTGAGAATTCCAACAGGCTGTGGCGATTTGTGGTTGGCACAATCTAAAAGCTCCATGTTTCATGCAGGTGTCAATGTATGTAAGACCAGCATCCCAAGGTGTCTCCCAGCTCTGTTTTAGGGCCCCTTGACATTCCTACTTTCTTTCAAATGTTTCTCTCTCTCTCTCTTTTTTTGAAGACTTTGTTTATTTGAGAGAGAGTAAGAGAACGAGAGAGCAAGCTCGAGCATGAGCAGGGGGAAGGGCAGAGGGAGAAGGAGAAGCTGCGCAGGGAGCCTGATGCAGGGCTTGATTCCAATCCAAGAAGGGGGGTATCATAACCTGAGCCAAAGGCAGAGGCGTAACCAACTGAGCCACCCAGGCGCCCCCTTTCAAATGATTCTGTTCACACTTAGCATTTTGAGCAGTCAACTTAGATAATTGTAATGCATACTAGAGTTTGAGAAAACAACTGCTCTTACACGTTTTCTATAAGCATGACCATGTACAGCTTTGCTTTTGACTTATACCAATTCACCAATAAGTCACAAAATTTGTATCAGAATCAAACCCATGTTCTAAGTTCTATATGACTATATCTACCTACTAACTGGCCATTTCGATATACATAGTCTATATTCACCTATATTCATCCTAACTTGAACCCAATTTCTTACCCCTTCATTTTATGTAGTCTCTAAACTAAGAATGTTAGATACTTTGAGCTCGTCTGTTCCCACCTTTATTTGTTCCCACATTTTCTATCATTCCCCAGATCACTTATCCTAAGCTCCAACCTCTGCTTACTTGTCTCTGGACATGCTATGTTCTGTCACATTTGTGTGCTTTGGAAAGTGTTCCTCCTCCCAGTCTGAGAGTTCATATTCCCCTTCTAAACCTGGAAGACTCCAACTCCGTTAATATCCTCGTCAAATCTTACATCTTCCCTGAGGCCCTTTCTCACTCCATAGCCAGGCCCCCGCCTCTGTGTTTTTATACCAAGATCTCAATCACAACACCTTCCATATGGTCTGAAAACTTCCTGCTCACACCTGTCTTCTCCATTAGTCGGGGACACTTGCAGGAAAGGTCTGATCAGGGTCCATTTGTTTTTATATCAAGGCTGAGTAGCTTGGAGCAGTACTTAACACCTGTTTAATAAGTAAGGGTATAAACCCATGAGTGAATTAATAGATATTTGATCAAGCTTTAAAGAATCTATAATCAAATTCCAAATCAGCATACATATATTTAAGAATGTGCAGCCTTAGCACACATGGAACTTTTAATTTTTTTAAAGATTTTATTTATTTATTTGAGAAAGAGAATGAGACAGAGAGAGCATGAGAGGGGAGAGGTCAGTGGGAGAAGCAGACTCCCTGCTGAGCAGGGAGCCTGATGTGCAACTGGATCCCGAACTCCAGGATCATGTCCTGAGTCAAAGGCAGTTGCTTAACCAACTGAGCCACCCAGGTGCCCCTCATGGAACTTTTAGATTCCCAGAAAAATCTTATCTTTCATTCTGTAAGAAATTCACTTGCTAATGAGCAAATTGTGGTCCTCAAATAAGAAACTCCAAGTAAAACCTTCTGCTGTTTTTTCAGACTCCTTTTTAAATATGAGGACATAAACATTAGCACACTATATGTTCTTTGTCCTCTAGAGATAAGGAAGAAGTTTGTGGACATTGTTAGACCTCTTTCTATTTACTTGCCCTACACCCTATGTAACTGCTCTAGTCTCTGAATTAATTTGGTGCCTTTGGTCTTAGGGTCCATTGATATTCACAAGTGCCAGACTAAGAAATAGTGGAAAGTATATAGTGCAACAGTTTCAATTTATTGGAAAATTTCAGATAGGAGAGCAACTGTGAAGGCTCAACATAAGAGGCTTAAGATTATTTAAATATATGCATTACCATAAAGACCAAAATATAAAAACACGAATATAAACACCATATGTTCATGGCAAATGTGATTTTACTTTCCTAAGGATTTGGGGAACTTTTATAAAGGCTTTGTGAGAAATATACTCAGAGACTGACCAAAGCTCTCCTCACACACACACAGTGCAGCAGAGGAAAGGACAAATAACCTATGACTTGACTCAATGAAATATCTTTAGAGAGCCAGCAAATTAGAAAGCCTTTTGGAGATTCACAGAATTTTAGCTTTTGTCCTTTCTAGGGATGGCAAATCTAGGGTACATGGGCCTCTACTCTCCTCTACTTCAATACCTGTAGGCAAGACTAATTGATTCCATCGATCTATCCCTAGAATTCCACTTAACACCTTGGGAAGAAATTATAATCAGCCTACAGTGGTTCCTAAAGGCCATTCCTACTCTAGTACAGGGTTGCCAAATATCTTCTGTAAAGTACCAGAGAGTAAATATTTAAAACTTTGTGGCAACATGGTTTCCATCCATTGGAATTCGTGGTTACAGCACGAAAGCAGCCACCGACAATGAAACTGGAATTTTAAAAAAAGATTTATTTATTTACTTACTTACTATTTTAGAGAGAGAGTGAGCACACATGGAGTGGGGGAGCAGAGAAGAGCAAGAATCCCAAGCAGACTCTTCTCTGAGCAGAGAGCCCAATGTGGAACTTGATCCCAGGACCCTGAGATCATGACCTGAGCTGAAATTGAGAGTCAGATGCTTCATCGACTGAGCCACAGGGCGCCCCTGAAATCTGAACTTTATGCAATTTTCTTGTTACTTGATATTCTATTTTCAATCATTTAAAAATGTAAAAATCCTTATCTGTTAGTAGGTATATAAAAATAGGTAGTAGACTAGATCTATAGTTTTTCTTGTCCTAATATAGTTCTTTTGTTTTGCACATAAGAAAACAGGGCACAAAAAGGGTGAGAGATTTCCTTAAAATCATGTGAATGAATAATCTGTGGCAAAGCCAGTCATTCTGTGCCAAATTCTCTTCAAGATGGTCCATATTGGCTATTTATTATTATATTTGTCCCAAACGATAAGTACTGAGCAAAATATTCTCCTTTACTTAGAGAAAATGAATTTTCCTCAGGATCATTTTGAAATATGTCTATATTAAAGACTCAGTATAGGAGTGGAGGACTATCTATACTTACACGCATCGGTTTTTAAGCTGAAATAATTTTTTTTTTTACTACAAATGTACCCCTGTACCTTAAAAATGACCCAATCCCAAAAACTCCAACCAGTCCATTTTAAAAGACAGACGTAACAGAAATCAGGTGCAACATATTCAAAGAATACATTTAGTCAGAGTTCAAAAAATAAAATAGAGTAGTCCTGTTATAATTGAAACATTACTTGTCAGAAATATTCCAAAAGATGGAAGAACAATCATGAAAATATATTCAGTTCTACTTAAGGCCAAGAAATATTTTGGAAAAAAGCATTTATTTATTCTTCAACATCAAAGGTGCACCCTTGATGGTAGAGGACACCCCTGTCCTTATGAGTTTAGCATTTTCACAGATAAAATTGTGTCGACGAACTGGCTTGCTCTGAAACCTCTTATTTGTAGTCTTAATTTTGGCTTTTACATTCATTGGTGGCATGGTAACTGGAGGTAACCCATTGATATCATACAGCCAGTACATGTCTGGTGTCTGGAAACAAAGAGAGGAGAGATTTTACATGAAATATTCAGGGACTGAGAAACCTACAGGAAAAAGTTTACTGAGTTAATATGGTCTCTCTTCTCCATGCAAGGTATAGGAAATGTACAAAACTGAAAGGGTGCCAGTAATAATTAACATGGGAAATAAATTCAAGAAAGATTTAGCTTTATGAATTAAGAACCATTCATTAAAAAGTCTCTTAAAGTTAGAAGTCCGCTCTGTGGATGAAATAAGCATCCATCAGATCTAAGGAGAAACTATTTTCTTTGCATGAAACTGTTGCCCAGCATGCACTATGTAACTAACCGAAACCATACTTTACAAGAACTTACCCATGACAATTTAAGCATGGTCATACAACCAACTGGTAAAATATGTTGAGCTTCTGTTTTTCAGATTATGAAACTCCATAATTAATTGAACCATTTGAAATTACTGAGCATTGTGTAAAATCATTAATGATAGTTATAATCTAAATTCAAGGGATTTATTTAAAAATCGATCATTTTTTTTCCTGCATATATGCACAGGATGGCAATACTGGATTACACAGTCTAGCATTTTCTGCATGTTTATATTCATACTTAAATCCCACTGCTCTTGCAGAATTTCCGGTGTTGCATTTATCTAGGTCTTCTTCCCCACGAGAAGATTTGTACCATGTATGTTCAGAAAACTCATTTAGGATAAATCCAGGCTAAGTGAATATTGCAATAACATCAGTCAGGGCTTAAAGGGTAATGTGATATCACTTGGAGAATGTTAAGTGCAGGACTTTCTTACACATCTGGAATGACCATATTTTAATCAGAACTGGCCCTTCTGTCCAGTGTTCATAGTAATTGTGTATTCTGAATCAGGGAGTCAAAAGCAGAACAAACCAAGGACGATACTATAAGTAGGTTAAATAACATTCTACTTCACATAGGATGTTTGATTTGAAAAACAAAGCTGTAGTTTGGTGATGGTGCATATATCATTGCAAATTTTTACATTACAAGTGACCCACTTCATGAGCACATATGTGTGAGGTACTTGGAGGGACCTGCTCCTATGCCCAACCCTCAGTGGAGCTCAGGAGTGAGCTGCATGAAGGAATGTACACTCCTATTGGGGATGTAGTAGGTACAGATGGGAATGACATGTAGGGATTTGTACCTTCACCTGACCCATCTCCAAGACCCTTTGAAAATAATTATCTGTAAGGACCCTATTTTTAAAATCCTAATGTTATTGTATGTATTTCAATTAAGATACAAATAATTTTGCCATAAGTGATGCTGAGTGTGTGTGTGTGTGTGCGTGTGCATACATATTTTTAATTTATATATTCATAAATATATAAACCAAATATAAAATAAAATTTTAAGAAGTCATTTATGTCCTGTATTCCAACACTCTATATGGTAATACATTTATTTTATAAAAATTAAATATTACACTTCTCATTTCTATAGTTAACTTTCTTCTTCAAGTTATAAATAAATATAATGACTCATTGTGTTTTTGAAAACACTTTAAAGATATAGCTCTATATCTTCCACTCTGAATCTCCCTTTAAAAATATAAATTAAAAAGCTTAAGTTAAAATAAGAATAAACCAATACCTCCATGTCCCTAGTGCCTTTGAGAATCAGTTGTTTTTTGCAAAAGGATGTCAAATTGACAATTATACTCCTCAGCTACTTATTTAAAGAAATTAAAAAAAAACAACTATTTTTTAAACAGATGAAATTTCCCTATTTCAGTAAAATCTTTCTAGTATAAAAAGGGATCAGTCAAAGCCAAAGACCTCATGGAATGAACGCTCAAAACTATGCTTTAAAGGACACGTTCTTATGAATGGAAACAGCCTGTTAGCCGATGTGGGCTGTGTGGACCCACATCCCTTAGGTATTTCCATTTTCAAAACAAAACACGACAAAACCCCGCCAACTCTCTAGCCCCATCAGGTGTAAATACTCTGCAGTGTGTGTACCACACTATTTTCCACAGAAACCCCATGGGGTTAAATACCAGTTGTCCCCTGTGGTAATTGCCTTAATAAAGCCCCTTTTAATGATTTCCATGCCTTTTCTGTCTCATATTCTGGTTTTCCTGCACCGGTTTCTTGAGATCACATAGGAAATATGTTACTTGGATTTGAATCCCTATTTCAGGTCTGCTTAAGAGAAAATATAAGCCAAGATTTAAATATATAAATAAAATGACATTTCTTACAGTTTCATGACTATGAGTTATTCCCTTAAAAGCAATGCATTTAGATACATATAACTTAAGTCTGATTATGTCTCTGGTTATAACATCGACATTACTTTTGTACAAGCACTGTATGTTTTACCTTGGATAGTCCTGATAGCATTCATATTTTTGTATAAACTATTTAAGATTTATCATGTCCACCATGGAAAGCTGAGTGGACTATTTATTCTCTTTGAGTAACATTGCTTTGTGTAACAATCTGACCAAGTTAACTTAAATCTCTCAAAGATAGTGCTACATGCCTTACTTAATAGTAGGGAAAAAGCAGTGTTTAATTATTCTAAATATGGTTTAATTGAAAGGGAACCATGAAGCTTGCTAACGTAGTAGTTGAAGATTTTGTAGGCTAATATTTAACTGAACTATTCTTAAAGATCGTCATTTTTATTTCTAGGTAAAGCACAATGAAGGTCATATGTTTCATATTTAAGTATTAATTGATTTAATGTTTAAAATCAACAGTTTAAAAAGATAATACCGTACATAGTAATTTTTATATAGATAATGAATTAACTTTTAAAATTCTTCACTTTTATCATGTGAGACATCATGGTGTTGTCATTAAGAGCAGGATTTTAGAATCAGACAATGCTTGAAACATGATATCAAAATCATTGATCTGATATACGAAATAACTTTCATGAATCGCAAAGCCAATATACTCATATAAAAAGCCAGTCTCAAAAGGTTACAGAGTATGATCCCACTTACGTAATGTTCTAGAAATTAGAAAATCATAGAGATGGAGAAAAGATTAGTGGTTTCCAGGGTAAAGAAGGAGTTACAGTCCTGGATGTGACCATACTGTTAAGCAGTTCCCACTGTTGTGTTGGAAGAGCTCTGTATCTCAGTTGTGACTGTAGTTATACAGATCTATACATGGGTTCAAATTGCTTAGAACCACACATACACACATGAAAAATGCTAAAAATGAAATAAGGTCTCTAGGTTAGTTAACAGTATTTTGTCAATGACAATTTTCTTCTGTAAATACATTACTATAGCTCTGTAAAACCTCACCATTGGGAGAAGCTGGAAGAAGGATTCACAGGACTCTGTATACTAATTGTGCAACTTCTTAGGAGTTAATACTTTTTTAAGTTAAAAAATATGAGATTTATGAGTCAATTGGAAATTTGAGCACTAAATGGATATTTGGTATGTCGTGATATTAAGGAATTATTGTAAATTTTTAGATGTGATAATGGTATCATGGTTATGATTTTGGTCTTTTAGAGATTAATAGGAAATAGTTGAAGATAATAGGATGTCTTGGATTTTCTTCAAAATAACATGGAATATGGGGAAGGGGATGGGAATATACTTGAATTGGCCATGATTTGATTAAGTGTTCGTACTAGATGATGAGTGTATGCAGATTAATTATTCCCTCTATTTCTACTCACACTTGGAATTTTCCAAAATAAAAATAGAATCAACAAAATAGTGATTTCTTAAACACATTGCAATCTCAGTTTTTCCCACATAAGCTTTACCAAACCGTACCACTTCAGACTAAATAAAAATTTCGCATTTTCATTTGATCCCATATGTCAACTTATTCTCTCACAGAAACCCTTCAATTCTGCTGTAATTTAATTGTCAAATCAACATAGGGAAACAGGCACAGATTTTTTTGGGAAAGCCTCCAACATAGTTAATCTCAGAAATGTTCACTGGGCATCAGGTAAAATAAACATCATTTTTATTTGTAAACCTGATTTTAAATATGTCATTTAATCCCCTTAGACTAAGAGTATGTCCTTGCTTCTTAAGGAGAAAATACAACATGATCATTTTAAATCAAGCATCTATATAGCAAAGGGCGATATGCAGCAAGGCTCCAGAGGCTTTATATTTTTATTAGCTGGGTTGTAAGAATTCCCAGAAAGATGAAAAATATAAATAATTTTCTTGGGACATACTCAACATATTCTTTTCGCTATTCATTAAAACAGTAACAACACATTTTTCTGCCCATGGCACTGCCTAATTAGTGTCTGATTTAGTAATCACTTTGGCACCAGTGGTTGTGTCTTGAAACATAACTACATGTCCTTTGTGTCTGTGCCACTGAAACTAGACACTGGCAATAGGCATCTTTTCATAAATAATTTGAAAGTTGTCCTTAGCCTAAAAGCTATTAGTAAGATACATGTGTGAAATCTGATGGAGAAATTTTGCTTACTGCATCAATTTTCAAAATTGTGTTTACCTTAACTTTTAATAAGATGATCACTCAAGCAGACTTTAATATTAATGGCTAACTACATTGTGTTTTTCTCAATTCAAAATCAGTTTTACCTTCTACCTCATTTTCTTCATTTTAGACTTTAACATTTTGACAATACCTTGTGCCTTAATTAAAGATTCCAAATCTCTGTCTCAAATCACCTGAAGCCCTTGAATAGGTTATTACAGGTAGCAATATGTGAATATACAAATCACTTTATAATCAGTATTTGTCTCTTCTGCATTTTCTTAATATGGAAGAGAAAGAATTTCTTATTTCCCACTGGTGATGATGACTTTTTTGTTATATTCCATATTTACAAGTTCTTTATTGGGCAAAAGGAAATTAAAACAAGACAGAGTAGTTAAATTCATTGGCTTTTGCAAGGTAATGTTGCTATTCTTTAGTTCAGCGAAACTTTTTCTTCTGTCTTTAGTGAAATCAAACATCCCTGACCATTACCTTTATAAAACTCACCTGTATTGCTAATGTTGCTTTGTATTTCCTACTGTACATTTGGGGTTTGAAGCCCACAAGGAGGACCGTTCCTTCAGTATCAAAAGGAGGAAGTTCTCCAACCTGAGGTTTTACAGAAAACTCAGGATCACTGCCAGGTAGGAAGTATGCAGTGAATGGCTCAGGATTTCTAGAACAAAAATATAAATGTCAACATGTAAATTTTATCATTGCTCTTTGTGAAACCTTGAAGAGTAGAATTTATATCCTGTTGCCTAGGACTACAGGTAAACTTTAATGCTGCCATGCAGCTGTAAGCCTAATGCTTGTTACTTTATCATAGTGAGGAGGTCTTCTAAAAATTACTAAAGAGTGTCATTCTTCCCAGGGTGACAAAATGGAATCTTAAGGATCTTTAAAATTATGCCTTATGTTTTTAGTGTACAAAGAATAAAATGCTGCCCCTATAAAAAATTGAAGAACTCAATGTCCTAAATTAAAATGCAGCCATTTATAAATAAATTCGTATCTAAAGTGCATGGCTAGAGCAGCTACATGAAGCCTTTGTTTTTATTACTATTCCAATGTGATTGCTCACTGTCCCTTACCTTTGCACTTGTGAAGTGAGATGAAAGTACTTTGCAAGTTCATTAAAGATTCTTGAGCCTGAAGATCGGTTGCTATGGTCTGAAGTGAACTGAGTGGCATTTAGGATTCAAGTGACCATTTTCATGTCAAGGTTGATTACATTTGAGAAGAAGATGGTAAGAGAAGTTGAAGAATTCCTTCCATGGAATTAAAGAGGGGAGGAGTACACTGCATGGGAAGTTGTACATGAGGAATTTTAAATCCAAAATTTCTGGGGAGATGCAAGTAGAAAGTAAAGAATAGTTTCCTAGAACAGATCCAACAGTGTGTCATAAAAAAGGAGATGGGAGATTCAGGTTGGGACTCAGAGATCCACTCAGCAAATGCATTGAGTATCATCTCAGAGGTTTTGAGAATGTGGACTATGGATATGGATGGCCTGGATTGGAGTCCCAGCTCCATGTAGGTGCGTAACTTTAGAGAAGTTTACTTTTTCCTACCTCAAGTTTTGTACTTTTAAATGAATTTAATAACCTCTATAAAGCCGTTAGATCAGTACCTGATATGTGGGAAGTGCTCTATAAGGATTAATCAATATTAATATAATCATTATTATGATAGTTGTTGTTTTAAAACATCTTATTACCAGTGCTTATTACCAGGCAATGATGCATGATGCAATAAATTTTAAAAATGCATGGGGAGATGGAGAGGAGAAGGGAGTTGGGGGAAATTGGAAGGGGAGGTGAACCATGAGAGACTATGGACTCTGAAAAACAATCTGAGGGTTCTGAAGCAGCGGGGGGTGGGAGGTTGGGGTACCAGGTGGTGGGTATTCTAGAGGGCACGGATTGCATGGAGCACTGGGTGTGGTGCAAAAATAATGAATACTGTTATGCTGAAAATAAAAAATAAATTAAAAAAAATACATATAACAGAACAAAGATTTAAAAAAAATGCATAAAAAAGAAAACCCAGGGGTTCTGGTGGAACAGGAAGACCCAGACCCTCTTGTCTCCCAAGGAACAACAATACAAAGACCAATTCCCTTTGTGAGAAATTCAGAAACCAGTTAGGAGACTTTTGCCTTCCAGGTGAGCACAAAATCAGCTTTTTGAAGTCAGTAGGAACATTTGTGGCACGCTCTTACCACCGTCCACCCTCCACACCAGTGCAATAGCACATGATTGGGAGGAAATTCTCAGTTTCCATTTTTCCCTAGGGAAGGAAAGAGAAGAGTAGATCGAGTACCCAACTATGGGACTTCTGGTTGGAATGTGAAGGGGTGCTGCCTGAGGGACTGGTTTCTGTCCTGCTTGTCTTGAAGTACTGATGGGACCTGACATACTGTTGATGCATAGTGGCTTCTAAGAACAAGCTGGGCAGGGGCTGGTGCTCCAGATGTCCCAGCAGATTGATAAAGCTCAGAAGCCTCTCCCTAAGTATGGAAAAAGAAGAATGGAACATGTATTGAAATTTCTGGCTTTTTAGTTAGGCTGTTCAATATTCTGGTTTATGTCCATCCTGTCTCAGAGAACTGACAGAACTTGGCAAAATCTAGATACATAAAGGCTACTGAGGGGGGAAAAAGTCTGATTGGTGTACTGTTGCTTCAGAGTGCCAGGGCACAGAACACAGCAAAGAGAGCAAGCAGTTGGGAACTCCTGAAAAAATAGAAACCAGTAAACCCCTCTAATTAGTAATCTTCATATACCAGTTCAGACAGATAAACTCAAAAAAAAAAGGACCTGAGGTGTCCAGGATCTCTAGCTGGTCTGAGTGGTGAAGATCTTTCCTTGCATGAAGCTAGTCTATGAAGACTGAGAGAGGTGGCTCTTTTTTTTCAAATGTGTGGATATCAATACAAAGTTACAAAGACCATGAAGACAGGAAAAAATTATACAGTTAAAGGAACAAAAAAAATCTCTAGAAACACACCATAAAGAAATGGAAGTATAGGGATTACTGACCAATTTTTCAAAATAACTATCATGCAGATGCTCAACACTATGAGGAAAATAATGCATGAACAACAACAACAACAACAACAAAAAGAAGATATAAAAAAAAAAGGCCAAACAAATTTCAGAGCTGAAAAAGGCAATAACTGAACTGAAAAACTCACTAGAGGTATTCAGCAATGGACTTGATCAAGAAGAATTAATCAGGGAGCCCAAAGATTAGTCATTTGAAATCATCCAATTAGAGGAGCAAAAGGAAAAAGAAATGAAACAGAGTGAAGAAAATCTAAAGGACTTAGATAGCAACATCAAGTTGCCAATATATACATAATGAGTCTCGAAGGGAGAAATAGAAGCAGAAAACTTACTTAGAGAAATGGCTAGAAAATCCCCGAATCTGAGGAAGGAAAGTGACATACAGATGTGTGAAGTCCAACATATTCCAAATAGGATGAAACTAAAGAACTCCACAATGAGACACATAATCAAAACACCAACAGTTAAAGACAAAAAGAGAATTTTGAAAGCCACAAGAAAAAATGACCCATCATATGCAAGGCCACCCTTGTAAGACAATTAGCAGATTCCTTGTAGAAGCCCTGCAAGCCTGAAGTGAGCAGAATAATGGGTTCAAAGTGCTAAAAACAAACTGCCAATGAAAAATACTGCATCTAACAAAACTGTCCTTCAAAAATGAAGATAAAGGCTTTCCCTGATAAACAAAAGCAGTCTTAAAACACATACTAAATTTTTACCATTGTATGTTACAGACTTCTTTTCCCGGGCTGCTTTCAGGATTTTCTCTTTGTCATTGAGACTTGTAAATTTTACTATTAGGTGACGGGGTGTGGGCCTATTCTTATTGATTTTGAGGGGCGTTCTCTGAACCTCCTGAATTTTGATGCTCGTTCCCTTTGCCATATTGGGGAAATTTTCCCCAATAATTCTCTCCAGTATACCTTCTGCTCCCCTCTCACTTTCTTCTTCTTCTGGAATCCCAATTATTCTAATGTTGTTTCGTCTTATGGTGTCACTTATCTCTTGAATTCTCCCCTCGTGGTCCAGTAGCTGTTTGTCCCTCTTTTGCTCAGCTTCTTTATTCTCTGTCATTTGGTCTTCTATATCACTAATTCTTTCTTCTGCCTCATTTATCCTAGCAGTTAGAGCCTCCATTTTTGATTGCACCTCATTAATAGCTTTTTTGATTTCACCTTGGTTAGATTTTAGTTCTTTTATTTCTCCAGAAAGGGCTTTTATATCTCTCGAGAGGGTTTCTCTAATATCTTCCATGCCTTTTTCGAGCCCGGCTAGAACCTTGAGAATTGTCATTCTGAACTCTAGATCTGACATATTACCGATGTCTGTATTGATTAGGTCCCTAGCCTTCGGTACTGCCTCTTGTTCTTTTTTTTGTGTTGAATTTTTCCGTCTTGTCATTTTGTCCAGATAAGAGTAAATGAAGGGGCAAGTAAAATACTAATAGGGTGGCAACAACCCCAGGAAAATATGCTTTAACCAAATTAGAAGAGATCCAAAATCGTGAGTGGGGAGAAAGGGGATAAAAAGAGGTTCAAAAAGGAAGAAAGAAAAAAAAAAAAAAAGAAAGAAAGAAAAGCAAAAAAGAAAAGAAAAGAATTTTTAAAAAAAGAATACACCTAAGAAAAATGTAAAAAAGAAAAAATATATATATTAGATAAACTTTCAGAAAGTGGTTGTTTTTCTGTTTCCAGAATTGCTGTTCTTCTTCTCTTCGATCTGCCGATGGATTTTCAGGTGTTTGCAATCTTTAGATAAGCTATCTAGCTGATCTCCGGCAATATTAGATTGGCAGCTGACTTATCCACAGAGACCTGGCAGGCCAGAAAGAGCTGGCATGATATTTTCAGAGCACTAAACGAGAAAAACATGCAGCCAAGAATACTATATCCAGCTAGGCTATCATTGAAAATAGAAGGAGAGATTAAAAGCTTCCAGGACAAACAACAACTGAAAGAATTTGCAAATACCAAACCAGCTCTACAGGAAATATTGAAAGGGGTCCTCTAAGCAAAGAGAGAGCCTACAAGTGGTAGATCAGAAAGGAACAGAGACCATATACAGTAACAGTCACCTTACAGGCAATACAATGGCACAAAATTCATATCTCTCAATACTTACCCTGAATGTTAATGGGCTAAATGCCCCTGTCAAAAGACACAGGGTATCAGAATGGATAAAAAAACAAAACCCATCTATATGTTGCCTCCAAGAAACACATTTTAAGCCCGAAGACACCTCCAGATTTAAAGTGAGGGGGTGGAAAAGAATTTACCATGCTAATGGACATCAGAAGAAAGCAGGAGTGGCAATCCTTATATCAGATCAATTAGATTTTAAGCCAAAGACTATAATAAGAGATGAGGAAGGACACTATATCACACTCAAAGGGTCTGTCCAACAAGAAGATTTAACAATTTTAAATATCTATGCCCCCAATGTGGGAGCAGCCAACTATATAAACCAATTAATAACAAAATCAAAGAAACACATCAATAATAATACAATAATAGTAGGGGACTTTAACACTCCCCTCACTGAAATGGACAGGTCATCCAAGCAAAAGATCAGCAAGGAAATAAAGGCCTTAAACGACACACTGGACCCGATGGACATCACAGATATATTCAGAATATTTCATCCCAAAGCAACAGAATACACATTCTTCTCTAGTGCACATGGAACATTCTCCAGAATAGATCACATCCTCGGTCCTAAATCAGGACTCAACCGGTATCAAAAGATTGGGATCATTCCCTGCATATTTTCAGACCACAATGCTCTAAAGCTAGAACTCAACCACAAAAGGAAGTTTGGAAAGAACCCAAATACATGGAGACTAAACAGTATCCTTCTAAAGAATGAATGGGTCAACCGGGAAATTAAAGAAGAATTGAAAAAAATCATGGAAACAAATGATAATGAAAATACAACGGTTCAAAATCTGTGGGACACAACAAAGGCAGTCCTGAGAGGAAAATATATAGCGGTACAAGCCTTTCTCAAGAAACAAGAAAGGTCTCAGATACACAACCTAACCCTACACCTAAAGGAGCTGGAGAAAGAACAAGAAAGAAACCCTAAGCCCAGCAGGAGAAGAGAAATCATAAAGATCAGAGCAGAAATCAATGAAATAGAAACCAAAAAAACAATAGAACAAATCAACGAAACTAGGAGCTGGTTCTTTGAAAGAATTAATAAAATTGATAAACCCCTGGCCCGACTTATCAAAAAGAAAAGAGAAAGGACCCAAATAAATAAAATCATGAATGAAAGAGGAGAGATCACAACTAACACCAAAGAAATACAAACTATTATAAGAACATACTATGAGCAACTCTACGCCAATAAATTTGACAATCTGGAAGAAATGGATGCATTCCTAGAAACATATAAACTACCACAACTGAGCCAGGAAGAAGTAGAAAGCCTGAACAGACCCATAACCAGTAAGGAGATTGAAACAGTCATTAAAAATCTCCAAACAAACAAAAGCCCAGGGCCAGACGGCTTCCCAGGGGAATTCTACCAAACATTTAAAGAAGAACTAATTCCTATTCTCCTGAAACTGTTCCAAAAAATAGAAATGGAAGGAAAACTTCCAAACTCATTTTATGAGGCCAGCATCACCTTGATCCCAAAACCAGACAAGGATCCCACCAAAAAAGAGAGCTATAGACCGATATCCTTGATGAACACAGATGCGAAAATACTCAACAAAATACTAGCCAATAGGATTCAACAGTACATTAAAAGGATTATTCACCACGACCAAGTGGGATTTATTCCAGGGCTGCAAGGTTGGTTCAACATCCGCAAATCAGTCAATGTGATACAACACATCAATAAAAGAAAGAACAAGAACCATATGATACTCTCAATAGATGCTGAAAAAGCATTTGACAAAGTACAACATCCCTTCCTGATCAAAACTCTTCAAAGTGTAGGGATAGAGGGCACATACCTCAATATCATCAAAGCCATCTATGAAAAACCCACCGCAAATATCATTCTCAATGGAGAAAAACTGAAAGCTTTTCCGCTAAGGTCAGGAACACGGCAGGGATGTCCATTATCACCACTGCTATTCAACATCGTACTAGAGGTCCTAGCCTCAGCAATCAGACAACAAAAGGAAATTAAAGGCATCCAAATCGGCAAAGAAGAAGTCAAATTATCACTCTTCGCAGATGATATGATACTATATGTGGAAAACCCAAAAGACTCCACTCCAAAACTGCTAGAACTTATACAGGAATTCAGTAAAGTGTCAGGATATAAAATCAATGCACAGAAATCAGTTGCATTTCTCTACACCAACAGCAAGACAGAAGAAAGAGATATTAAGGAGTCAATCCCATTTACAATTGCATCCAAAACCATAAGATACCTAGGAATAAACCTAACCAAAGAGACACAGAATCTATACTCAGAAAACTATAAAGTACTCATGAAAGAAATTGAGGAAGACACAAAGAAATGGAAAAATGTTCCATGCTCCTGGATTGGAAGAATAAATATTGTGAAAATGTCTATGCTACCTAAAGCAATCTACACATTTAATGCAATTCCTATCAAAGTACCATCCATCTTTTTCAAAGAAATGGAACAAATAATGCTAAAATTTATATGGAACCAGAAAAGACCTCGAATAGCTAAAGGGATATTGAAAAAGAAAGCCAACGTTGGTGGCATCACAATTCCGGACTTCAGGCTCTATTACAAAGCTGTCATCATCAAGACAGCATGGTACTGGCACAAAAACAGACACATAGATCAATGGAACAGAATAGAGAGCCCAGAAATAGACCCTCAAATCTATGGTCAACTAATCTTCGACAAAGCAGGAAAGAATGTCCAATGGAAAAAAGACAGCCTTTTCAATAAATGGTGCTGGGAAAATTGGACAGCCACATGCAGAAAAATGAAATTGGACCATTCCCTTACACCACACACAAAAATAGACTCAAAATGGATGAAGGACCTCAATGTACGAAAGGAATCCATCAAAATCCTTGAGGAGAACACGGGCAGCAACCTCTTCGACCTCTGCCGCAGCAACATCTTCCTAGGAACAACGCAAAAGGCAAGGGAAGCAAGGGAAAAAATGAACTACTGGGATTTCATCAAGATCAAAAGCTTTTGCACAGCAAAGGAAACAGTTAACAAAATCAAAAGACAACTGACAGAATGGGAGAAGATATTTGCAAATGACATATCAGATAAAGGACTAGTGTCCAGAATCTATAAAGAACTTAGCAAACTCAACACCCAAAGAACAAATAATCCAATCAAGAAATGGGCAGAGGACATGAACAGACATTTCTGCAAAGAAGACATCCAGATGGCGAACAGACACATGAAAAAGTGCTCCATATCACTCGGCATCAGGGAAATACAAATCAAAACCACAATGAGATATCACCTCACACCAGTCAGAATGGCTAAAATCAACAAGTCAGGAAATGACAGATGCTGGCGAGGATGCGGAGAAAGGGGAACCCTCCTACACTGTTGGTGGGAATGCAAGCTGGTGCAGCCACTCTGGAAAACAGCATGGAGGTTCCTCAAAATGTTGAAAATAGAACTGCCCTATGACCCAGAAATTGCACTATTGGGTATTTACCCTAAAGATACAAATGTAGTGATCCAAAGGGGCACATGCACCCGAATGTTTATAGCAGCAATGTCCACAATAGCCAAACTATGGAAAGAACCTAGATGTCCATCAACAGATGAATGGATCAAGAAGATGTGGTATATATACACAATGGAATACTATGCAGCCATCAAAAGAAATGAAATCTTGCCATTTGCAACAACATGGATGGAACTAGAGCGTATCATGCTTAGCGAAATAAGTCAAGCAGAGAAAGACAACTATCATATGATCTCCCTGATATGAGGAAGTGGTGATACAACATGGAGGCTTAAGTGGGTAGAAGAAGAATAAATGAAACAAGATGGGATTGGGAGGGAGACAAACCATAAGTGACTCTTAATCTCACAAAACAAACTGAGGGTTGCCGGGGGGAGGGGGTTTGGGAGAAGGGGGTGGGATTATGGACATTGGGGAGGGTATGTGATTTGGTGAGTGCTGTGAAGTGTGTAAACCTGGTGATTCACAGACCTGTACCCCTGGGGATAAAAATATATGTTTATAAAAAATATAAAATTTAAAAAAAAAAAATAAAATAAAAAAAAATAAAAACACATACTAAAGGGAGCCCTTGGAACTGAAATGAAAAGATGTCAGACAGCAACACAAAAGTATTTGAAAGTAAAAGTTCACTAGTAAAGGTAAATACACAGGAAAATACACAACACTGAATACTGTAATGGGGTACCTAAATCATTTTTTAATTGTGGCATAAAAGTTAAAAGATAAAAGTATAAAAATAACTAAATTATAATATGTATTAATAAATACACAATATAAAAATATGTAATCTGTACATCACTAACAAAGTATAGAGATTTTGTATGCAATTAAAGTTATCAGCTTAAAATAGATTTAGCTTGTAAGTTATTTTATGTAAGCTTCATAGTAACCACAAACACCTACAGAAGATACCAAAAGAAAATGAGAAGGAAATCAAAGTGGGTTACTATGAAAAACATCAATACTACACAAAGGAAGACAGCAAGAAAGGAAAAGATGGACAAAAGAGCTATAAGACATACAGAAAACAACAAAATGGCAACATTAAATCCTTCGCTATCAATAATTACTTCAAATGTAAAGCAATCAGATTCCTAGTCACAAGACACAGTAGCTGATTGGATGAAAAACAAGATCCAAGTGTACACTGTCTATAAGAGACTATATTTTTTAAATTTAAATTCAGCTAACATATACTACATTATTAGTTACAGGGATAGAGTTCAGTGATTCATCAGTCTTATGTAATACCCAGTGCTCATTACATCACATGCCCCTCAATGTCTACCACCCAGTTATTCCATCCCCCACTTCCCTACCCTCCAGCAATCCTCAGTTTGTTTCCTATGATGAAGAGTCTCTTATGGTTTGTCTATCTCTCTGATATCATCTTGTTTCATTTTTCCATCCCTTTCCTTATGATGTTCTGTTTTGTTTCTTAAATTCCACATATCAGTGAGAGCATATGATAACTGTCTTTCTCTGAGTTATTTTGCTTAGCCTAATACCCTCTAGTTCCATCTACATCGTTGCCAATGGCAAGATTTCATTTTTTGATGGCTGAGTAATATTCCAATGTATAAATCTATACTGCATCTTCTTTATCCATTCATCTGTCAATGGACATCTGGGCTCTTTTCATAGTTTGGCAATTGTGGACACTGCTGCTATAGACATTGAGTAGAGGTGCCCCTTCAGATCACTACATTTGTAACTTTGTGGTAAATACCTAGCAGTGCAATTGCTGGGTCAAAAGATGGCTCTATTATCAACTTTCTGAGGAAACTCTGTACTGCTTTCCAGACTGGCTTCACCAGCTGGCATTCCTACCAACAGTGTGGGAGGGTACCCCTCTCTATGCACCCTCACCAACATCTGTCATTTCCTGACTGGTTAATTTTAACCATTGTGACTGGTGTGAGGTGGTAACTCATTGTAGTTGTGATTTGTATTTCCTTGATGGCAAGTGATGTGGAGCATTTTTTTGTGTGTTTGTTGGCCATTTGGATGTCTTCTTTGGAGAAATGTCCATACATGTCTTCTGCCCATTTCTTGACTGGATTATTTGTTCTTTGCGTGTTGAGTTGGATAAGTTCTTTATAGATTTTGGATACTAGCCCTTTATCTGATAAAACATTTGCAAATATCTTCTCCCATTCTGTTGGTTGTTTTTTGGTTTTGTCGACTGTTTCCTTTGCTGTGCAAAAGATATTTATCTTCATGAAGTTCCAATAGTTCATTTTTGCCTTTGTTTCCCTTGCCTTTGGAGATGTGTCTAGCAAGAAGTTGCTGCAGCTGAGGTCACAGAGGTTGCAGCCTGTGTTCTCTAGAATTTTGATGGATTCCTGTCTCACATTTAGGTCTTTCTTCAATTTTCAATCTATTTTTTGAGTCTGATGTAAGAAAATGGTCCAACTATATTCTTTTGCATGATGTTGTCCAATTTTCCCAACACCACTTATTGAATAGACTGTCTTTTTTCCATGGGATAAGATTAGCATACCATAGAGTTGAGTATCTATTTCTGGGTTCTCTATACTGTTCCACTGATCTATATGACAGTTTTTATGCTAATACCATATTGTCTTGATGATTACAGCTTTGTAATAGAGCCTGAAGTCTGGCATTGTGATGCCACCAGCTTTGGTTTTCTTTTTCAACATTCCTTTGGCTATTCGGGGTCTTTTCTGGTTCCATACAAATTTTAGGATTATTAATTTCAACTCTGAAAAAAGTTGGTGGACTTTTGATAGGAATTGCACTGAATGTATAAACTGTTCTAGGTAGCATAGACATTTTAACAATATTTTTCTTCTAATCCATGAGAATGGAAGTTTCTTCCATTTCTTTGTGAAGAGATTAACTTTAGACTTAAAGATATAAGTAGGCGGAAAGTTAAAGGAAGGAAAGAGATATTCCATGAAATGGCAAACAAAAGAGAGCATGGATAGCCTTACTTATATTAGACAAAGTGGACTAATAACAAAATGTAACAGGAAACAAAGAAGGACATTATGTAATGATAAAAGATCAATTTAGCAGCAGAGCACCTAAATGTATGTACCAAAGGTTGACAGAATTAAGGGAGAAATAGATAGCAATAGAATAATAAATACTAGCAGATTTTAATACTCTGCTTTCATTTCATTTCAGACAGAAGATCAGTAAGAAAAAAAAAAAGACAGGAACAACACTATAGACCAAAGGGATCTCATAGATACATTCAGAACATTCCACTCAACAGCAAAAGCAATTACATTTTTTTCAGTGCACATGGAATGACCTCTAGGATGGATTGGAGGTTAGGTCACAAATCAAGTCTGAATAAGCTTAAGAAGACTGAAATCATACTGCTGTCTTTTCCCACCACAATGGAATAAAACTAGATCAACAGCAGAAGGAAACCTGGGAAATAAATAAAAATATAGAAATTAAATACCAAACTCCTAAATAACCAATAAATCAAAGAAGAAATTAAAGAGATATTAGAAAATATCTGAGACAAACAAAAATGAAAACAACATATCAAAGCTTATAGAATGTAGCAAAAGTAGTACTTAGAGGGAATTTCATAGTGATAAAAGCCTACATTAAGAAAGATCTCAAATAAACAACCTAATTCTACACCTCAAGAAAGTAGAAAAAAAGAAAAAACTCAACACAAAGTTAGCAGAAAGAAGGAAATAATAAAGATGAGAGCAGAAATAAATTAAATACAGAATTTTTAAAAAATCAACTAAGATTCAAACTAAGAGTAGGTTTTTCGAAAAGATCAACACAATTGATGTTGAGCTAGACTGAGAAAACAAGAGAGAGAAGACTCAAATAAAATCATAATTGAGAAAGGGGATGTTATAACTGATACCCTAGAAATAAAAACAATCATAAGAGAGTGCTATGAAAAATTATACACCAAAATAATTATATGACCTAGAAGAAATGAATAAATTCCTAGAAAAATGCAATCTACCAAGACTGAATCATGAAGAAATAAAAAATCTGAACAGAGCTATAAATATTAAGGAGACTGAATCAGTAATTGGAATTCTCCAAACAAAGAAAAGTCCAGGACCAGATGGTGAATTCTACCAAATATTTACAGAAGAATTAACAGCAACCTACTTCGAACTCTTCCAAAATATTGTAGAGCAGGGAATACTTCCAAACTTCATTTATTTATATCAGTATTATCCTGATTCTAAAGCCAGAAAAAGACACAAGAAAAGAAAACTACAGGCCAATATCCCTGGTGAATATAGATGCAAAAATCCTCAACAAATACTAACAAATGAAATTCAACTGCACATTAATAGGATCATATACCATGTCCAAACAGGTTTATCCTTAGGATGTAAGGAAGGTTCAATATAAGAAAGTCAATCAATATGATCTACCACTTTCACAGGATGGAGGATGAAAAATACCTAACAGTCTCAATTTATGCAGAAAAAACATTTGACAAAATTCATCAGCCTTCTATGATAAAATCTAGGAACAGAAGGCAATTGCTTCAACATAATAAAGGCCACATATGAAAAGCCCATAGCTAACATCATACTCAATATTGAAAAGTTGAAGCTTTTCCTCTAAAACCACTATCTTTATGTTAGAAGAAGATATAGCAGATACATGACATTCTTACATATAGAATGATTACACAAAAAACCTATTAGGACTAATAAATAAATTCAGTGAAATTTCAGGATATGAAGTCAACATACAAAAATCAGTTGTATTTTATACAATAGCAATGAGCTATTTGAAAAAGAAATTTAAAAAAACATCCTATTTTATTTTATTTATTTGACAGACAGCGATCACAAGTAGGCAAAGAGGTAGGCAGGCAGAGAGAGGAGGAAGCAGGCTCCCCGCTGAGCAGAGAGCCAGATGTGGGGCTCGATCCCAGGACCCTGGGATCATGACCTGAGCCGAAGGCAGAGGCTTTAACCCACTTAGCCACACAGGTGTCCCAAACCATCCCATTTTAAATAGCATGAAAAAGAATACTTAGAAATAAATGTAAAGAGTTTAAAGTACTGTACACTGAAAACTATGACAATGATGAAAGAAACTGAAGAAGATAATAAATGGAAAGATATCTCATATTCATGGACAGGGACAATTATTATTTTTAAAATGTCCATAGTACCCAAAGCAATCAACAGAATCAATGCAATCCTCATCGAAATCACAATGGCATTTTTTAAAGAAATAGGAAAAAAATTATAAAATTCATATTTAATATCTAAGTATCCTCAATAGCAAAAAAAAAAAAAAGTTTCATCAATAAATGTGGCTGGAAAAACTGGATAAACACATGCAAAAGAATGAAACTGGGTCCTTATCTTATTCCACCCATAAAAATCAAACCAAAATGAATTAGAGACATAAATATAAGACCTGAGTCCCATAAAAACATGTAAAAACTCTAGAAGAAAACACAAGAAAGCTCCTTGTCTTGGAAATGATATTTTGGACATGATATCAAAAGCACTGGCAACAAAAGCAAAAATAAAAAAGTGGTACTATACCAAAAGAAAATATTTCTGCACAGCAAAGGAAAAAAATCAACAAAATGAAAAGGCAACCTATGGAATTGAAGAAAATATCTGTAAACTGTATATCTGATGGGGGATAATATCCAAAATATATAAGGAACTAATAATGCAAGTCAATAGAAAAGTACTCAAATAACCCTATTTTAAAAATGGGCATAGGGACCATAGGATTTTAAATTGGCACAGCTGTTTTGGAAAATAATACAAATTTTTCTCAAAAAAAGTAAAACTGAATTATCATATGATCCAGCAATCCCACTTCTGGGTAAATATCTAAAGGAAATGAAATCAGTATCTCAAAGATATATCTGTATTTCCATGTTTACTGCAGCATAACTCACAAAAGCCAAGATACAGAAATAACCTAAGTGTCCAACAATAGATGAGTGGATAAAGAAAATGTATTTTCTTTCTCTCTCTCTCTCTCTATATATATATATATAGTATATTACACTAATACACTATATAGTATATTAGTGTAATACATATATAGTATAGTATAGTACAATACAATATAGTATAGTGTAATATACTATATTACACTAATGTATAGTGTATATATATAGTGTATTAGTGTAATATATATAATATTACACTATATATATATTTATATATGTATATATAGTGTATTAGTGTAATATATATTCTATATTATGTAATATATTATATATATTATATATTTTTGTATATTTATATATTTATATATTTTATATATTTATATATTTTATATATTTATATATAGTATATATAGTGTATTCGTGTAATATAATATGTTATATGTTATATATTATATAATATATAGCATATGACATATAATATATAACATATGACATATAATATATTATATTACATGAATACACTATATATTCTATATATAAATATATAAATATATATACTATATAAATATATAATTAATATATTTATATTAATATTTATAGTATTTATATTACAATAATACACTATATATATATATATATATATATATATATATATATATAATAAATAAAATAAACCAGACACGGATAAACCAATTTTCCATGATCTAATGTACAGCATGGAGACAATAGTTAATGTACTGTATACTTGAAATTTGCTAAGAGAGTGAATCATTAGTGAACCATTAGTGTTTTTACCACACACAAAAAGGGTAACTGTGAGGTGTCGAGTAGGCTAATTACCGTGACTGGGAGAATCATTTTACAATATGTACGTATATCAAACTATTGAGTTGTACACCTTAAACATATACAGTGATTACTTGTGAATCATACCTAAGTGAAGCTGGAAAAAGTTAAAAAATAAATTTTAAAAATAACAACCTTAATGGAAAAGGGTAAGCATCTCATAGAAAAATTTTAAACTCCAGTTATGACAGATATTTACAGAAATTATCACTTCAGTTATGCGGCATTTGTTACATTATACTGCCTGGCAGGGTCCCTATTCTGCTTACATTTGCCAAAGTTACTGCTAGATTTAACCCTCTAAAGGAACAGAAATGTTTATCAGTGTTCCCGGGGCTATTGATACTGAAAATACATCTCAGAGGTTTGACGCGTTCTCTAGCCTATTACAATTCAGAATGGTCTGATCTGAGGTTCAAGGGATACCAAGCTGGAATAAGGATGTGAACGAGGGTTTCTCTGGTGAGATGGGATTGGAGGAGAGGAGACAGGAAGTGAAGCATCTTATTTAAATGGACAGCCTGCCTACTAAACACTACTAAAGCTGGTAATTTGCTTTGTTTTTCGCAATGATTGTGTAAAGATGTGTGCTTGTGTGTTTGTGGGTGTGTGTACTTAGGTAAATTGGATACAGTGATACATATTTAGTAGCATCTTAAAAATTAAATAATTCTATATGTGCTAAATATTAGTAGGAATGAAACAAATATTTACCATTTTATTATGTTGTTCTTAAGTAAGGCAAATACAGGAATAAGAAAAAATGGAATGATAATGAATAATCACTTAAGTGGGCTCATATTGTCCTAACCCAGCTCTGATCTTTAATGGAAACACATTATTTTCAGTGTTTTAATAACAATATCACTAAGAACAATAGATGAGCTGTTCTGATACTCTGAATTCTTTTTTTTTTTTTTTTTACTTGAACATTAATTTATTTTTTTAAATTGGGAAAAGAAGCAAAAGAGCAAAGAAAAACTGTTAGAGGAATACATGCCCTGGACACTTATCCTACCCCGTACTAATACTTACTCAATGATGTAAATATAATGGTTGCAAGGACAGAAAAATACCACAATGAAAGAACAATCTGGAAACACACCCACCCATAATAGCAATTCCCCTTACATTTTGATACTCTGAATTCTATTACGTGTTTCTCCTAACTCTTCAGAACCCTCTGCAACCCTAAATCATCATGTCTAAAATTCCTCAACAAACTATGGTCTTTTTTCTTTTAGTATTTTGTTTATTTGAGAGAGAGAATGTGAATGAGGGCATGAGCGGAGGTGAAGGGCAGAGGGAGGGAGAAGCAGGTGTTCTGCTGAGCAGAGACCCTGATGCAGGGTTCAATCCCAGAACGTTGAGATCATGACCTGAGCTGAAGACAGATGCTTACTAGATTGAGCTACCCAGGCATCTCAGACTATCGTCCCTTTAAGTAAGGAAAAATATAAAGTTTCTTGGCCCCTTCTCTTCTCTCCTCTTCTAGAGACTCTAATGTTTAAGAGATTTTTTTTTTTTTTAAGATTCTATTTATGGGGCGCCTGAGTGGCTCAATGGGTTAAGTCTCTGCCTTCGGCTCAGGTCATGATCCCAGGGTCCTGGGATCAAGCCCCGCATCGGACTCTCTGCTCAGTGCAGAGCCTGCTTCCTCCTCTCTCTCTGCCTGCCTCTCTGCCTACTTGTGATCGCTGTCTGTCAAATGAATAAATAAAATCTTTAAAAAAAATTCTATTTATTTATTTTTGCAAGCTAGAGAGAAGGAGCAAGTGAACATACAGAAGCAGTAGGGGAGGGGCAGAGGGAGAAACAGACTCCCTGTTGTAGGGAGTCCAATGTCGGACGTGATCCCAAGACTCTAGGTTCATGACCTGAGCTGAAGGTAGATGCTTAACTGCCTGAGCCACCCAGGCACCCTAGAGATTACTTAATTTAGGAGACACAAGAGCTACCTACCACTTCATGGCTTGCAATGTAGTTTTTTCCTCCTCCTTCCCCCTTCCTGAATGCTCAGGATGAATAAATAAATAAATAAACAAACAAACAAACAAACATACAAATACATAAATAAAGGTCATTTGAGTATAGAGTCATTTATCTTTTTTTTTATATAATTTTTTATTTTTTATAAACATATATTTTTATCCCCAGGGGTACAGGTCTGTGAATCACCAGGTTTACACACTTCACAGCACTCACCAAAGCACATACCCTCCCCAATGTCCATAATCCTACCCCCTTCTCCCAAACCCCCTCCCCCCAGCAACCCTCAGTTTGTTTTGTGAGATTAAGAGTCACTTATGGTTTGTCTCCCTCCCAATCCCATTTTCTTTCATTTATTCTTCTCGTACCCACTTAAGCCCCCATGTTGCATCACCACTTCCTCATATCAGGGAGATCATATGATAGTTGTGTTTCTCCGCTTGACTTATTTCGCTAAGCATGATACGCTCTAGTTCCATCCATGTTGTCGCAAATGGCAAGATTTCATTTCTTTTGATGGCTGCATAGTATTCCATTGTGTATATATACCACTTCTTCTTGATTCATTCATCTGTTGATGGACATCTAGGTTCTTTCCATAGTTTGGCTATTGTGGACATTGCTGCTATAAACATTCGGGTGCACGTGCCCCTTTGGATCACTACGTTTGTATCTTTAGGGTAAATACCCAATAGTGCAATTGCTGGGTCATAGGGCAGTTCTATTTTCAACATTTTGAGGAACCTCCATGCTGTCATTTATCTTTAGAACTTATTTTACTGGGGTGCCTGGGTGGCTCAGTCATTAAGTGTCTGCCTCCACCTCAGGTCATGATCCCAGGTTCCTGGGATCAAGCCCTGCATCAGGCTCGCTGTTCAGTGGGGAGCCTCCTTCTCCCTCTCCCACTCCCCTTGCTTGTATTTCCTCTCTCACTATCAAATAAATAAATAAAATCTTCAAAAAAAACTTATTTTACTCTTGATCACTGAAAGAAAAAAAAGAGATGTTGAATTGTTTTGTGGAGAAGCCAGTCAAATGCTGAATATGATTAGGTCAATCTGTCTTCCTGACCCATTTTGTTTCTTTTTCGTATGTTCCCCACTAGTTTCATAGATCTTCTGAAAGACTTGAGATTTCCAGTATCTAACTGGGTATAGTCTCCCCAGAGATAGAAAGTAAACTGGATATATTCAGTAGCTTATTTACATCATTGAGTCATCTAAAATTTTTTTCCTTTTTAATGATTTATCTATTTACATGAAAGAGAGAGCAGAAGTGAGTGTAAGGAGGAGAGAGGCAGAGGGAGAGGGTGACAGAGACTTGAGCAGATTCTGCCCTGAGTGCAGAGCTCAACACAGCTCTCAAGTTCGCAACTCCAAGATCATGACCCTGAGATTGTGACCTGAGCCAAAAACCAAGAGTCAGATGCTCAACCGAGTCACCCAGGCACCCCTAAAATGAATTTGAAGACAGAGCTGGTATGGGGGCACCTGGGTGGCACAGTTGGTTAAGTGCCTGACTCTTGATTTTGGCTCAGGTTGTGATCTTGAGATCCCAGGATCGATCCTCATGTTGAGAGTGGGGGGTGTGTGTCCATGCTTAGCAGGGAGTCTGCTCAAGGACTCCTTCTCTCTCTCAAATAAATAAATAAATCTTAAAAAAGACAGACTTGGTATAAGATAGTTTTCAACTGCTCTATAAAACTGATTCAAAACACATCTCCAAAGGCAAGGGAAACAAACGCAAAAATGAACTTTTGAGACCTCCTCAAGATAAAAGGCTTCTGCACAGCAAAGGAAACAGTCAGCAAAACAAAAAGACAAACCATGGAGAGGGAGAAGATATTTACAAATGACCCTACAGTTAAAGGGCCGGTATCCAAGATCTATAAAGAACTTCTCAAACTCAACACCCCAAAAAACAAATAATCAATTCAAAAAATGGGCAGAAGATATTAATAGGAACTTCTCAAAAGAAGACATACAAATGGCTAACAGGCACATGAAAAAATATTCAACATCATTAACCATCAGGGAAATTCAAACTATACCACATTGAGATACCACCTTACACCAGTTAGAATGGCAAAAAATGACAAGATAAGAAACAACAAATGTTGAAGAGGCTGTGGAGAAAGGGGAACCCTCTTAACACTGCTGGTGGGAATGCAAGTTGGTACAGCCACTTTGGAAAAGTGTGGTGGTTCCTCAAAAAGTTAAAAATAGAGCTACCCTATGACCCAGCAATTGCACTACTGGGTATTTACCCCAAAGATACAGATGTAGTGAAAAGAAGGGCCATACGCACCCCAATGTTCATAACAGCAATGTCCACAATAGCCAAACTGTGGAAGGAGTGGAGATGCCCTTCAACAGATGAATGGATAAAGAAGATGTGGTCCATTTACACAATGGAATATTACTCAGCCATCAGAAAGGATGAATACCTCACATTTGCATCAACATTGCTGGAACTGGAGGAGATTGTGCTAAGTGAAGTAAGTCAACAGAGAAAGACACTTATCATATGGTTTCGCTTATTTGTGGAACATAAGGAAAAGCATGGAGGACATTAGGAGAAGGAAGGGAAAAATGAAGGGGGAGAATCAGAGGGGGAGATGAACCATGAAAGACTATGGACTGCAGGAATCAAACTGAGGGTTTTAGAGGGGAGAGGGTAGGAGGATGGATTAGCCTGGTGATGGGTATTAAGGAGGGCAAGTATTGCATGAAGAACTGGGTGTTATATGCAAACAATGACTCATGGAACAGTACTAAAGATGCAATATGGGCACCTGGGAGGCTCAGTCATTAAGCCTCTGCCTTCGGCTCAGGTCATGATCCCAGGGTCCTGGGACGGAGCTCCACATCGGGCTCCCTGCTCAGCAGGAAGCCTGCTTCTCCCTCTCCCATTCCCCCTGTATGTGTTCACTTTTCTGCCTTGTTTCTCCCTGTCAAATAAATAAATAAAATCTTTTAAAAAACACTAAACAAACAAACAAAAAACCCCAAACTAATGATATACTGTATGGCAACTAACATAACATAATAAAAAAATTATTTTAAAAAAAGAAAATTGACCAATGAAGAGAAAATAAATGCACCCCCTTCTGCTGCTTGATATGTTGCCTACCATGATCTGAGCGTTGCCATTCAAAAAGTATTCCCGCTGGTGAAAATATACAGGAGGAATCTGGAGAGAGTTTACTGACTTAGAAGAGGCTTAAAATACTCAAGCAAGTAGATTCCACCATAGCATACTTACACATTCTTTAATATTTTTGCTATTGAAATGTGGGGCCAATGTTCCCTTTCATAAATCCAAGCCAACACAGTGCCTCTTTTATACCCAACAGAATGTGGTTGAAGTGATGCTGCATAACTTCTAGGTCTATGTCAGAAAAATGACATGCAGTTCTTTTGGAATACACACTGTGAGGAACAAGTCACCATGTGCAAAATCCAACTACTTGAGACACACATGATATAGAGACTATATATAGGCACTAACTGCCAATAATAGCCTCACTATTAGCCAACAGCTAGCATTAACAGCCAATTGTAAGAGTTAACTGTTTTGATCAGCTAACTCAGTCATGCCTTCAGATGACTATGGATATGGCCAACATGTAATTGCAGCCTTATGAGGAAGACTCAATCATTAAAATGTATCAAAAATGCACCCTGAACCAGCACATGAAATGTGCTTAATGAGGATAATTCTATATTCTGTTGAATCTTCAAGAAAAAAAAAATCCTCCACTGTCAGTAATATACATGGTGCATTATTACATCCTCAGAACTAAAACTGAAAAAAGTTAAAATATATACTTTATAAAATATTCTGTGGCATTTTTGATATTTCAGTAATTTTAATTCACTTTCTCAATATAAGAGGGCTATTAGAGTTCAGGACACAATAATCAAATTTTATTTCACATTTTGAATGCATTTGACATATATGACTATATATCCTAAAATTTCTGATAAATGTAATCATCCATCAGGAAAATGTTTATTGAAATCTACAGAAGTATAGTTATATTTAATATTTCTGTTGAGACTCTTTGAACGTAATGCTTTCAGAAATACATCAAAATAAAAGACATTAGCTGCTTGTTACTTTAAATAAAACACCTGAAAGAATATTTGTAATATTAATTTAAAATGAACTCAGAAAATTGTGGTTCTTACGAAGCAGAGTGATTGCTTTTCCCTTTTCCTTTTTTTACACAAACATATTGTCATAATTGCTTCTTTCTTTCTTTTTTTTTAAACTTAAAAAGTATGCCAAGGCATAAGGAATCAGATCTTATTATTTTAGAAAACGAATCATATGCCATGTATTTTCTGGTTGTAGCCATAAAAAATAACCTCAGGATATTAACAAAAAATCAAGATGCCCAGTGAAAACACAAAAATAAATTGAATGGCATTTTGAAGAAATTGATTTTGTAACTTTCTTATTTTCTTCCAGACACCTACTGAAAATATGAAGGTATGTTCGAAATCAATTGGGATTCAATTGAAAAAAATTAACAAATGTAAAGAAATCAAGAAAGTGAGAACTGAGCCCCTAATTTATTACTTTGAGAAGGCTGAGTGAGACACAGTTGCAATCTTGAACTTTTAACATAAACAGTATCATGTTCAGCATGTCTGCAAAATATTAACATTAGCATTATTACGGTCAGAGCCCATATAAATTAGGATATTACTCAAGATATTGGGAATCTGAATATTGGAATCTGAATTAAAATGGATATTCAGTGGGGACCTTGGTGGCTCAGTCAGTTAAGAGTCTGCCTTGGGCTCAGGTCATGATCCTGGTACCCTGGGATAGAGCCCCGCACTGGGCTCCCTGCCTAGAGAGGAGCCTGCTTCTCCTTCTCCCTGCCTCCTGCTTGTGCTCTCTCTATCTCTTTCTCAAATAAATAAATAAAATCTTTTTTTTTTTAATGGATATTCAGTAGGATGTAACATGCATGTTCTTTACTCTTGACAGTAACATGGGCCTTGGTTGATGTCTCCAATTAACTAAGTAAGTGCAGGGGGGTTTCAATTAGATTTGGAGAGAAAGTAGACCAATGAAGTAATTTTTCAATTTAGACAGAAATAATCATGATGATATTCTTGCAGAAAGCTGATACATTTCATTTTATATCTTTTTGAGTGTTTTTCTTCATGAGTACATCCAAAATTTTCAGACTTTTAAAACTGTAATCTGATGACTGAATTATATAATGTATCTGTCAAAAGCGGTCTCAAATGAGGCAATGAAGGATGGAATTTGTGTTATTTTGAATTCAAATGTTTTAATTCCAATGTTTTCATTAAATTAAATACAGGGTAATATTACACAATGATTAATTAACAAGGACAGAATACAATGGCTCAGATACTCTGAACTCTATGAATTATTTATTTCCTGCAACTAGGAAAGAATAAAGATAATTTTACTCATTAAAGGCCCATACAGGTTATGAAATCAGTTCACTTTCTCATATTTTAGGTAGCAACTCTTACATCTCTTTAGTTCATTTTCACCTATAAGGGAAACATGTTGTAGATGACCTAAAACAGACCTGCAATAACAAAGACTGTAGGCAAAGCCCAAATGTTGTGTGGGCCAGAGGTACATATAAAACTGGATGATGGAGAACTGATTTCCTGCTCAAGAAGCAATTTTTCTCAGAGTAAACAAGGATGATATTAAAATTTTTGCCAGCCAATAAACAGAAAGTCATTTTTTGCAATCCTGATTATCCCAGAGGAGGTTATACAGGCCAGCCAGTAAAGAATATTTAATAAGTTATTAGAAGAGCAGAGTTCTAATCATGCCAATAATTGTTTATTTGTAGCTGATTAATCCAGTAGAAAAATTCTGCTGATTGCAATAAACAATTTACTTTGAAAAGACTCTGAATATACTGACATAACAGTTGTATGTAGTAAATAAGAATACAAATATATACTTTGAAGAACTATGAATGAACTTTAAAAAATGTTTTTAAAGGAGTTTTACAAGATTTCTCAATAGAAATCTCAAATATATATGCTGGTATTCACCAGAAACCTAAGAAATACATCAAGCTTTTGTTTTGTCCCAAAGTACATTTCAAGGCAAATTTATATTAAATAATCACTGTTACTTATTGTTATGGAAACCAAGGCACTTGGGGATTTTGATTCTTTCAGAGCATACTTATTAAGCATCTCTTAAATATCTGGCGCTGACCATGACGGTCTTAGTCCCTGTCTTCATTGAACTCAAGCTAATGGAGACAGCAGACATTACATGACAAGACTCATAAACTTGTGAAAACTAAAGTCAAAGAAAACATCCTGAAAGAGACTGGAGAAAATGATTACCTATAGGGGAACAATTCTAATGACAGCTCATTTTTCCTCAGAAACCATGCAAGCCAGAAGAAAGTGACACAATATTTTTCAACTGATGAGAGAAAAGAACTCCGAGCCATGCATTCTATATCAAGCAAAAATATTGTTCAATAATGGAGGGGGAATAAAGGCAACATGAAATTAAGGAAAGCTAAGAGACTATGTCACTAGCAGAGCTAACCTTATAGAACAGCTAAAGAAGTTCTCTCAACAAAAAGAAGTGAAAATCGAAGGACGCTTGTACTTCAGGGGGAAAGAAAGACAATGGAATGGGTAAAAACAGGGGTAAGTGTAATAGACTATCCTCATGAGGTTTTTTTAAATATTTTATTTATGTATTTGAGAGAGAGAGAGAGAAAATGAGTGGAGGGAGGGGCAGTGGGGAAGAGAGAAGCAGACTCCCTGCTGAGCAGGGAGCTGAACACTGGTCTAAATCCCAGGACTCTTGAGATCATGACCAGAGCTGAAGGCAGATGCTTAACCTACTGATCCACCTGGGTGCCCTTCATGAATTATTATAATTATATTTTACAAATTGAAGCAAAAATCACACCATTATCAGACATGGTACTCAATATATGTAGTGAAAATATTAAAGATATTTTTCAATATCTTTTACATGTAAAAAGTGAGGAGGGTAAAGGAACCAACAGAAGTGAAGTTTATTGATTTATCTTGAGGTAGCAAAATGTCTAACAGACTCTGATTTGTTGTACATGTATATGGTAATATTGACATTAATTACTAAAAACAAATTATGAAAGGACACATTTTTTAAAAAACTGTAGGTAAATGACAATGGATTCTAAAAACAGTTGAGATTACCAATAAAAAGGCCAAAGAGGTAAACATAAGAAATAAAATGAACAAACGGAATAAACAATAAAATGGCAGAAATAAACCTAGTATATTCATTGCTACTTTAGATATTAGTAATGTAAACTCACACCAATGGAAGAGAAGAGATTGGAAAAATGAATTGAAAACAAATGATCAAACTATGTGCTATCTACAAGAATACGCTTCAAATTAACGATTTAGGTAGATTAAAAATAAAAGGATAAAAAACATTACACCATGCAGATGTTTATATTAAAAAGCAGGAGTAAAGTAGTAGTGACTATATGAATATCAGATAAAATAGACTTCAAAGCAATACACTTACCAAAGAGAGATATATCATGATAAAGAGTAAATATACCAAAAATCCTGTATTTGCATGCACTAAATATCAGAACTTTTAAAATGTATATATCAAAAGTGAGTTTAAAAAACAAATAGATAACGGGATGCTTGAGTACTTCAGTGTGTTGAGCATCTGACTCTTGATTTTGCCTCTGGTCATGATTTCAGGGTCATGGGATCTGCACTCAGCACAGAGTCTGCTTGTCTCTCTCCTTCTGTTTCTCCCCCTTCTCTCTCTCTCTCAAATAAATAAATAAGAATCTAAAAAACAAAAAAAGAATCTAAAAAAAGAAAGACCAAATAGATAAATCTACAATAATGTCTAGAGATTTCAGCACTGCCTGCTCATCAATGTTTAGAACTATGGAGCAAAGAATCATCAATGAAACAAAGAACTGAACAATATGATCAACCTATAAGCTGTAATGGATATTTACAGAACACTCCATCCAACAAAAGAAAAATGTTCATTCTTTTCAATAAATATAAAACTGATTTAAATCAGAGTATGTTCTCCGACCATAATAGAATCAAACCAGAAATCAATAATAGAAAGAGAATAGTAATGTTCTAAAATATTTGTAAATTAAACACTACTTTTCTAAATAAAAGGGGAAGTCCAAAGGAAATAAAAAATATTTAGAACTGAATAAATATGAAAATACAACTCTAAAATCTGTAAAATGCAGTTAAAGCAGTACCTAGAGGGAAATTTATCACAATAAATGCTTGAAATAGAACAAAGGAAGATCTCAAATCAATAATCTAAGGTCACACTTCAAGAAACTAAAAAATGATCAAAATAGGAGCAACGTAAGCCAGATGACTGAGTAAGTTCTCCCTTGCTCCTATATTCCACAGCAATAATAATTTGGTGTCCATCCACAGACAAAAGTACCTTTACAGGAGCTTCAGGATCCAGGTAGAAATTTTGAACGAAACTCTGGTGCAGTCTAAAACCTAGGGCAGCCATTTTGAGAATGCAGTTCCATATCCTGGTGACTGACTTGCTTACTATGGTCATGGCTACAGGCAAGGAAACAGCTTCCTACCTGAGGATTGCCCTTGTCAGAGAAAGGAGCAGCTAGAAGAACTGAACACAGGACTCTCAGAGGACATTAAAGGGACATAGATCCTACTATGTCACAGATTCTGTCAAGAAGTCCACATAAAAGCCAATGGGGACGCTTCACCTGCAGATGTCCCAGCTAGCCCACAAGCATCCCTAGCACTCTGGGTGCCTCATGCCCACACAGTCTCACACCCCATGGCTATTTCCCTGTGTGTGCTCCCCACTACTGTGCTTCTACAGGAAACCAGAAAGTCAACCATTCAGCACTGCCCTAGGGAAAGCTAAAAGGAGGCTGTCAGCTCTCAGAGTGGCTTGACAAGATGAGCAGAATTCAATCACAAGATTAGAGTAAGAGGTGTGGAGCAGCCACAGACAGAGAAGTACTGAGAAAGACTCAGAATCCCAAGTAGGACTGAAAGAGGCATTTCTTTCCTGAAACCACTCAGCAAAGACTGCAGAAGGGCTACTACTTGAAATGCGGACAGCAACGCAAGTAAGGAGACTGAATCAATGGCTAAAACCCTGCCAACAAAGCAAAGCCCAGGACGAGGTAGTTTCACTGGTTTCTCTCAAGTATTTTAAAAAGAACTAATAGCAATCTTTCTTAAATTCTTGCAAAATATTGAAGAGAAAGGAATATCTCCCAACTTATTTTATGAGATCAGCATTACTCTGACGGCAAAGCCAGATAAATACACTATAAGGCAAGAAAATATCCTTGATAAATATAGGTACAAAAATTCTCAACAAAAGATTAGCAAACTGAGTTCAACAGTACATTAGAAGTTTTATATGCCACAATCAAGTGGGATTTATCTCTACGATGCAAAGATGGTTCAAATAAACAAATTAATAAATATGACCTATCACACTAGCAGTGTGGAAGATAAAATTTATATTATCATTTAGACAAATACAAAAAAGCATTTGAAAAATTCAACGTCCTTTCAGGAAAAAACTCTCAACAAATCAGATTTAGAAGGAACATACCTCAACATAATAAAGACCATATATGACAAGCCCACAGCCAATATCATACTCAATGAGGAAAGGTTGATAGCCTTTCCTCTAAGATCAAGAACAAGACAAATGTACCAATTCTCACTGCTTCTACTCAACACAGTACTGAAAGTCCATGCCAGAGTGAACAGACAAGACAAAGAAATAAAAGGCATCCAAATCAGAAAAGAAGAAGTAAAATTGTATCTTTTCTTACAGATGATATGATCTTACATATAGAAAATACCAAGAACTACACCAAAAAACTGTTAGAATCAATAAACAAAATTTTAAGGTTATAGGACACAAAACCAACATACAAAAATCAGTTCCATTTCCATATACCAACAACAAACTATCTGAAAAATAGGTAAAGAAAACGGTCCATTTTACAATAGCATCTTAACGAATAAAATACTTAGTAAAAATTTAACCTAGGAAGTTAAAATTTGTACACTGAAAACTCTAAGATTTTGATGAAAAAAACTAGAGACAAACAAATAGGGATACTGTGTTCAGGCGTCAGAGGAATTAATAGTGTTAAAATATCCATATAACCAAAGCCATCTATAGAGTCCATGCAAACTCTATCAAAATCCCAATGGCATTTCTCATAGGAGTAGAAAAAAGTGAATCCTAAAATTTATATGGAACCACAAGAGACCTTGAATAGACAAAGCAATCTTGAGTAGAACAAACTGGAAGAATAACACTTTTTGATTTCAAGCAATATTACAAAGTTATAGTAATTAAAACAGTATGGCCCTGGCATAAAGACAGACATACACCACAACAGAACAGGATTGAGAGCCCAGAAATAAACTCACATATGTCGTCAACTAACATTTGATGAATGAACTAAGAATACTCCATGAGGAAAGAAGACAGTCTCTTAAATAAATGATTCTGGGAAAACTGGATAAATTATATGTAAAAGAATGAAACTGGACACTTATACCATTCATGAAAAATTTTTAAAAAATGGATTAGAAACTTAATTTAAGACCTGAAACTATAAAACTCCTGAAAGAAAATATGGAGATAAAGCTCCTTGACATCTGTCCTGGGAAAGATTTTTTCAATATGACACCAAAAGCACAAGCAAAGAACACAAAAACAAGGAAGTGGGGCTAATGCAAACTAGAAAATGCACAGCAAAATAAACAATCAACAAAATGAATAGGCAACTTGTGGAACTGGAGAAAATATTTGCAAACCACCTATCTTTAAAGGTTTAATCACCAAAATATATAAGGAACATATATGACTCAATAGCAAACAAAAAATCTAGTTAAAATATGGGCAGAGAACCAGAATAGGCATTTTTCCAATGAAGACATACAAATGGCAAGCACATACATGAAAACATGATGATTACTAAGATGAGGAAAAAGCAAGTCAAAAAGGCAATGAGATATCACCTTGCACTTGTCAGTCTTGACAAAAAGACAAGAGACAGCAAGTGTTGGTGAGGATGTGGAGATAGGGAACCTTTGAACACTGTTGGTGGGAATGTAAATTATTGTATCCATTACGGAAAACAGTATAAAGGTGTCTCAAAAAATTAAAAAAAGAACTATTATATAATCCAGCAATTTTACTTCTGGATATATAACATAAATAGATGAAATGACTACTAGAAGAGATATTTGTATTCCCATCTTCACTGTAGCATTACTCGCAAAATGTAATACATGGATATAACTAAGTATCTATTGACAGATGAATGGATAAACAAAAGAAGAAATCCTACCATTTTCAACAACATGGATATACCCTGAGGGCATTATTCTAAATTAAGTTAGAGAAAGACAAATACTGTATGATCTCACTTACATGTGAAATCTAAAAAAGCTGAACTTGGAAACAGAGTAGAATGCTGGTTGTGAGGAGCTGGCAGACAGAGGAAAAATGGAAGATGTTGGTCAAAGGGTACAACTTCCAGTTAAAAGAAGAGTGAGTTCTGAAGATCTAATGTAATGTTGTGACTATAGTAAAGAATATCGTACATATACTTAAAAGTTGCTAATAGAACAGATCTTGAATGCTCTAACCACAATTAAAAAAAAAAAGATCAAAGTAAACTCACAGCAAGTAAAAGAAAGAAAACAAAAACAAGAGCAGAAATCAAGTAAAATCAAATCAGGAAATCAATGAAACAAAAAGCTGATTCTTTTAAAAAGGTCAATAAAACGGACAAACTGTTAGCAGAACTCATGATAAAAGAGATGCTGCAAATGACCGTCTAAGAAGTAGAAGAGGGGCCATCACATAGGCACTACAGATATCAAAAGAAAAACAAAGGAATAGTATGAATAACTACACAAATATCTGGCAATTTAGAAGAAAAGGAACAAATAATTAAGGAGCACAAGCCACTAAAACTCACAATGAGAAATAAATAACACAAATACATATACAACTATAAAAGCAATTAAATCAGTAATTTTAAAAAACTTGTGAAAGAGAAATTTCCAGGCCCACATGATCTCACTGGATAATTTTACCAATTATTTAAAGGAGAATTACAGCCAACTTGTAAATAGTATCTCACAAAAAATAGGAGAGGAAGGAACATTTCTGAAACTCATTTTTTTGAGTACGACATTACCCATTTAGTAAAATGAGACAGAGACACCACACTAATCATAATAAAAGTAATGAAAATAATCATAATAATTTATAAATAAACTATAATCCAATATTTCTCATAAACTTAGGCACAAAAATCATGACCAAATCATAGCAAATTTAACCCAGCAATGCATAAAAAGAAATAGATACCAAGTTGGTCTTATTCCAGCAATGTAAATTTAGTTCAGTATGAAATTTGATCAATGTAATCCACCACATCAACAAGCCAAAGAAGAAAGATGGCAATGTAATATCAATTGGTGCAGAAAAATCATTTGACAAAATTCAACAACCATTCTTGATAAAGGCTCTTAGAAAATCAGAGTAGGGAAATTAGGACGTGTCTTCCACAAGATGCATGTTGAAGTCTTAACCCCCAGTGCCTGTCAATATGACCTTAATTGAAAGTAGGGTCATTGCATATGTAATCAAGTCAAGATGGGGACATTCTGAGTTAGGGTGGGCTCTAATCCAATATGACAGATATCATTATGAGAAGAGACGCAGAGAAAGACACACAAAGAGGATGCCATGTGACATGGCAGCAGAATTGGACTGATGTGTCTGCAAAACAAAGAAGCTCAAGGTTTACAGTCAAGCCCCACAAGCAAAGAAAAAGAGATGAATCCAATTCTCTCCTAGGGCATAGAGTCCTGCCAACACCTTGATTTTGGACTTCTAATCTCCAGAGATGTGACAGAATAAATTTCTAATGTTTAAAGCCACCAAGACTGTGATAATTTGTTACAGCAGCTCTAGGAAACTACAGCAGAGGGGAAACAACTTTCTGAACTTGACGAGAATTCTCTGTAAAAATCCCACAGCTTATATCATATGTAATGACAAATGACTGGATGCTTTCCATTTAAGTTTGGAAAAAAGGCAGCAACGTCCACTCATCATTCTCATTCAGTATAGCACTGGAAGTCCTAGCCAGTGAAAGAAAGCATAAAATGAAATAAAGTCTTACTGACTGGAAATGAAGAAATGTAACTGCCCCTATTTATAAAACACACGATGTCTATATAGAAAATGCCAAGGATGGGATGCCTGGGTGGCTTAATGGGTTAGGCCTCTGCCTGGTCATTTTCCCAGGGTCCCGGGATTGAGTCCCACATCGGGCTCTGAGACTGCTTCTCCCCCTGCTTGTGCTCTTTCTCTGACAAATAAATAAATTAAATATTTAAAAAAGAAAAAAAAAAGAAAAGAAAATGCCAAGGAATCAAAAAACAGAGCTTGTAGAACAAACACCTTTCAGCAAATTCAGAGGACATGAGATAAACACATTGTATCAATTGTACTTCTATATATTAACAATAAACGTTTGGAGACAAATTAAAAACAATGTACCTTTTACCATCACTCCAAAATCACAGGTCATATAGTCCAATGTCCATCCAATACTAAGATGCCTTCTACCTGATAGGTAGTCCTAGGGCTCATGACTGAACGATCTCTAACAAGATGTAACATCTTGATCTCTAAATCCATTACTAAATTCACAGATTGTATCTCTATGAAGCCTCCCTAATCTATACACATCCCCTTTCTACTTCTCCAAAATATGCAACCAATCCCTTATTGCCTAGACAACAGCAATAGCCAACTAACTAAATGGTCTACCTCCATTCATATTTATCCTTTATATACATTTAAGGTATTCTTTTTCCAAATACATAGCTTCTATGACTGTAATACTTTAATGACTTTCCATTATTCTTTGGATCAAGAACAAACTTCTTACCATGGCCAATAAGAACTCTAACTGTAAGTGCTGGTTTGCTCACATCTGCCCCAGCTCACTTTGTTGCCAAGCCTAATTATTATTTTTTTTTTTTTTGAGGTGGTATCTCATTGCGGTTTTTTTTTTTTTTTTTTGGGTATCTTTACATTTTTATTTTTTATTTATTTATTTATTTATTTGAAATTTTAATATAATTTTTTATTTTTTATAAACATATATTTTTATCCCCAGGGGTACAGGTCTGTGAATCACCAGGTTTACACACTTCACAGCACTCACCAAAACACATACCCTCCCCAATGTCCATAATACCACCCCCTTCTCCCAAACCCCCTCCCCCCAACAACCCTCAGTTTGTTTTGTGAGATTAAGAGTCACTTATGGTTTGTCTCCCTCCCAATCCCATCTTCTTTCATTTATTCTTCTCGTACCCACTTAAGCCCCCATGTTGCATCACCACTTCCTCATATCAGGGAGATCATGCCTAATTATTAATTGAGTCTTTCATTCTAGTTTGCACGGTGAATTTTGTGGCCATTCTATCTAAACTGCCTTGTATTGTCTGGCTCCAAAGGACCTCTCCAGCATCTCCCTATCCTCGAAACCCTCTTATACCTGTTTTCTCATCCACTCCTGTATTCCTTGGTCACCTGTTCATATCTAGCTCTCTTGCAATAAAGAATCTTTGCCCATATTTTTTATTTTAATGCCTCCAATGTTATTCCTTTCCCCCTCACCTTCTTACTCCTATAAACCTTCAAACCTTTCCCCAGGGAAGTGTCCCTCCTCTACATCACTTAATCAAATTTCCTCATTATATGGATTTGGAACACCCTTCATTCTTGTCACAACAGATACACTTTTATATTTGTCTAAATGTTTGTGTGATAAACATATCCACTGAATAAATGAATAATAAAAATAAAGGAATGAATGACTGAAAGTAATAGGTCCTATTATTGGTTTGAGTGATGAAACTATTTTTTCAGATAAGGACCTTGTTTCTCTTAAGTTCCCATAGGGTAAGTTTATTTGTTATCTTTTATTTTCTAGAGCCTTGGAGAGAGAGTTTAGGAGATCTCCGCATCCTGTTTTTCTCATACTTCCAAATACCCTTGAGACTTTTAGTGATGTTCTTACAATCCAAAAGTCAGAATGGATATGTTATTCTTGCTTCTCTAAGAAGCTGCACCATAGAATAATACCTCAAAATGTCCAGATTTCCCTTCCTTATGATTATAATAATTTCTCATACCCACGATCACTATAATATTAAAGAGCTATCCCCATAAAGTTAAAACTAATTGCAGAGCATATTATCCCTTTGGATAGTAAACCAATAAGTAAGACAGGTTACTTAAAAATTCTTATCAAAGATACCAAAAGAAGACAAATGGATAGTAGTTGACTCTATCTTGCTTCTTTGCCATTTTTATCATCAGCATAAGAAAGTTATCTTCCATGGTCACTATCCTTCTATATGACCTATAATCTTCTTTCCATTCTCTTTTCTTTAAACCTCAATCCAAAGTTCAACATGATGTCTCAACATTTATGCTCCTAGATTTTCACAGGGGAATATATACCAGATATGTATATATGTATATATGTGTGTGTGTATGTGTATGTCTTTGCATTAGTCTTAGATACTTCTTCTGGGGAAAAAAAAAATGCTTCTTACTGGCAAATTCTATGAACTATTTGAATAAGAAGTAACATCAACTCTCTACAATCTCTTCTAAAAATAGAAGCAAAGGAAATATTTCCTAATTCATTTAGGAGGCTAGCATTATCTTCATACCAAAGCAGGATACATACTTCGTAAGACACTAAAATTAAAGACCAATATCTCTGATAAACACAGATGCAAAATTCTTGAACAAAATATCAGCAAATCAAATCCAGCAACATATAAAAAGAATTATACACCATAACCAAGTGGGATTTATTCCAGGTATGCAATGCTGCCTTAATGCTTGAAAATCAATTAATTTAATTTATCACATCAATAGTCTAAGAAGATAAATCAAATGACTATTTTAACAGATACAAAGCATTAGCAAAATCTAGTACCCATTCATGATAAAAAACTCTCAGCAAACTAGGAATAAAAGTGAACTTCTTCAATTTTATTAAAAAACATCTATAAAGGGGCAATTGGATGGCTCAGATGGTTAAGCATCTACCTTTGGCTCAAGTCACGATCCCAGGGTCCTGGGATTGAGCCCTGTACTGGGCTCCCTGCTTAGTGGAAAGCCTGTTTCTCCTCTCCCACTCCCCCTTCTTGTGTTCCCTCTTTCACTGTGTCTTTATCTGTCAAATAAATAAATAAAATATTTAAAAAATATATATATATATAAAAGCCTAGAGCTAAAATCAAACTTAATGATGAAAAACTAGGGATCTCCTCCCTAACACTGAAAACAAGAAGAGGATGTTCCCTCTCACCACTCCTATGCAACTTCATACCAAAAGTCCTCGATAGTATAGTAAAGCATGAAAAGGACATAAAAGGTATGCAGATCAGAAAGAAAGAAATAAAAACTGTCCTTGGTTGTAGGTGACATAATTACCTATGTAACAAATTCTAAAGAACTGACCAAAAAACTGCCTGGATCTACTAAGCAATAATAGCAAAGTTGCAGGATACAAAATTACAAAAATTAACCACTTTCCTATGTACCAGCAACGAACAACTGGAATTTGAAATTGAACACACAACACTATTACATCAGCACTAAAAAATTAAGTAAACAGATATAAATCTAATAATATCTACATGAGGAAAACTATAATATTCTGATAAAGAAACAAAAGAACTAAATAAATGGAGAGATATTCCATGTTCATGAGTAAGAACTCTCAATATTATTATGATATCAATTCCTCTAAACTTTATCTGTAGACTTAATTCAATCTCAATAAAAATATAAGAAAGTTATTTTGAGACATGTACAAGCTGACTCTAAAGTATATATGAAAAAGTAAAAAAACTAAAATAGTTAACACAGTAATGAAAAAGAAAGTTGTAGGATGCACATTACCTGATTTCAGATCTTACTATAAAAGTGGTATAGTGTAGGTGAAAAAATTCACACATACATCAATGGAACAGAGTAGATAACCCAGATAGTAGATAACCCAGGTGTGCATAAATACAGGCAACTGTTCTTTGACAAAGGAGTAAAGGTAATTTAATGGAGAAAGAAGTCATTCAACAAATGGTGCTGTACAGGCTGGAAACCAATATGAAATTAATCAATCCATCAATCAAGAACCTACATTCAAACCTTACACCTTTCAGAAAAATTAAGTCAATGTGATGATAGAGTTAAATGTAAATGGCAAAACTATAAGATATCTAGAAGAGAACATACAAAAAATAAAAGCAACTTTGCATTTGGTAATGAGTTTTCAGATATAACACCAAAAGCATAATCCATGAAAGAAAAATTGATTAGTTAGACTTTATTAAGATTAAAAAATTTTTCTCTGTGAAAGGCACTGTTAAGTGCATGAACACACAAACTACAGATGGAGAGAATATTTTTTTCAGAACAAGTACCTGTAAAGGATTTATATCCAAAATTTACAAATGACTATCCAAGCTCAACAAGAACAAAACCAAAAATCCAATTAAAATACAGGTAAAAGATCTTAATAAACTACTCATCAACAAAAATATACAAATTCCAAATAAGTGTATAACATGCTCATCATCATTAACATTAGGAAACTACAAATTAAAACAATAAGATGCCACTATTAGAATGGCTACAATCCAAAAAACCTGACATCGCCAAATGCTGGTAAAGATGTAGAACAACAGGAGATCTCATTCACTGCTGCTGGGGATGCAAAATGCTACAGCCACTTAGAGGATAATTTGGCAGTTTCTTACATACCTAACCATATGCTTACTATACAATCCAGCATCTATAATACTAGGTGTTTATCCAAATGATTTGAAAACATATATCCATGCAAAAACCTAAGCAAACGTTCAAGCAATTTTTTCATATTTCCCCAAAACTAGAATCTACCAAGATGTCAATTATTCAGCTATAAAAAGAAATGAGGTAGGAAGCTACAAAAAGATACAGACCAACCTTTAATGCATATTGGTAGTGAAAGAAGCCAGTCTGAGAAAGCTATGTAATGTATGATCCCAGCCACATGATACTCTGGAAAAGATAAAACTATAGAGTCAATAAAAAGATCAGTGGCTGCCAAGGACTCAGAAAGTAGGGAGGGATAAAAAGGTGAAAGATGGGGGGATTTTATGGCAGTGAAGATTATTTTGTATGATACTGTATGCTGAACATACATTTGTCAAAATCCACATAACTATATAACACGAAAATTAAACTATGGTCTTTAGTTAATAATAACATATCATATGGGTTTGTCACTTGTAACAAATATGACACATTGATGCAAGGTGTTATTAAGAGGGGAAACTGTGTTGGGGTTTGGGAAGGGGGTATAGAGGAACTCCCCATACTTTATGTGCAAGTTTTCTGTATACTTAAAAATATGGCTCTAAAAATGAAGTCTTACTAAAAAAATGTATGGTTTGATATTGTCTATTCCCACCAAACCTCAATGGTATTACAATAAATTTCTGCCTCCTCACAGTAAAGAAAATATTTTGCTTGTTCTCTATATGTTCTGTATGGTTATACTATGCAGCTGAAGACATGAATATTGTTTCTAATAATTTTCCTTCTTAATCTTATTCCTTCAGTCAATATTATTTATTTATTTATTTATTTATTGAAGATTTTATTTATTTATTTGGCAGACGGAGATCACAAGTAGGCAGAGAAGCAGGCAGAGAGAGAGGAGGAAGTAGGCTCCCTGCTGAGCAGAGAGCCCGATGTGGGGCTCGATTCCAGGACCTTGGGATCATGACCTGAGCTGAAGGCAGAGGTTTTAACCCACTGAGCCACCCAGGCACCCCCCCTTTCTTTCACTTTTTTTAAAACTAAGGCTTCATCCCCCCTTTTTAAAGATTTATTTATTTGAGAGAGAGAGAGAGAGAGTATGTGTAAGTGGAGAGAGGGACAGTAGGATAGAGAGAATCCTGAGGCAGACTCCCTGCTGAGCATGGAGTCCAACATGGGGCTTGATCCCAGGACCCAGAGATCATGACCTGAGCTGAAATCCAGAGTCAGACCCTTAACCAACTGAGCCATCCAGGTGCCCCTCCTTCAATTAATATTTATGGGGTACCTGTTCATAAGTAAGTTACTATACTACTTGTCATGAATTTCCTGGCACAGATTACAGTCCATTGTCCTTTCCTGTAGTGCAGGGGCTGCTCTTAAGAATTGGCCATTTTGGGGCGCCTGGGTGGCTCAGTGGGTTAAGTCGCTGCCTTTGGCTCGGGTCATGATCTCGGGGTCCTGGGATCGAGTCCCGCATCGGGCTCTTTGCTCAGCAGGGAGCCTGCTTCCATCTCTCTCTCTCTCTCTCTCTCTCTGCCTTCCTCTCCATCTACTTGTGATCTCTCTCTATCAAATAAATAAATAAATAAAATCTTTAAATTCTCTTGGAAAAAAAAAAAGAATTGGCCATTTTGCACTACTATACATATAAGACCCTTAGCAATTCCTTACTGCATGCTGTGAAGAAACAGATCTTTATTCTTTATTCATAAACACTGAATTACTTAGCTTGATAATTTTTTGGAAGAATTGAAAAATATAATTGCTTTACTCATTTCCTGACCCAAATGAGTTTAGCTCTATGACCACAAAAATTGTGTAATTTACTGATTAAATCTCCTCTAAATATTATTCATTATCATCTTGTGATATAAGGTCTTATTTGCCACATATACTATAAATCTATTCAAAGTACATTTTATTTATTTATTTTTATTTTTTTTTTTAATTTTTATTTATTTGTTTGACAGACAGAGACCACAAGTAGGCAGAGACGCAGGCAGAGAGAGAGAGGAGGAAGCAGGCTCCCTGCTGAGCAGAGAGCCCGATGTGGGGCTCGATCTCAGGACTCTGGGATCATGAACTGAGCTGAAGGCAGAGGCTTTAACCCACTGAGCCACCCAGGCACCCCCAAAGTACATTTTAAACTATTAACAAAACTGCTGCTTTAACATAAAGCAATATTTATATTCCTTTCTTTAATGTAGAGAAACAGTAATATCTTTGGATTGTTATGAAACAGGTAAAGGATATTTTTTGGCCCAAGATCTGAAAATTTCACATCATGATCCCTCCCCCTTCCTTTTTTTTCTCTTAACTAATCTCAATGACTACATTTTGAAGGAACATTACGGCTCTGCATGTCTATGAAACTTCCATTAGCAAGTTACATTTCTTTCAGATAATTTTTTTTTAAGCTCTTCACCCAAAAGCATATATTTTAAAGTTGATCACTTGTGAATTGTGCTATCAAGATTTGCAACATCTTGATGTCACATGCATTCACAAAGTGTTTTAAATGGCCATGTTAATTTTCAATTAAGGAAAATAAGATATTATATAGAAATATGATATATATATATTTATCAGTAAGTACTAATACAGACATCAAAACTCTATATGGAACAGAAAATTAAAATAATGACACAATAAGATACAATCCATATATAGCTATTTAATACTTTTTCTTCTAACTTTTGTGATTTCTGAATAACTGACTAGGTAAATTCTCAAGATCTTTCTCTTTATTCTAATTTCATGAATTTAGTCTTTTACTCACTAAACAATATTTACTGAAGCCCTACAATGTATAAAACACTTACTAAATGGTGATTTTTGTGCTTTAGAATCTCATGTTCTTGAAGAATGAGAGATAAAGAAGATAATCAAATATTTACTCTAATTGTTAACCACACAACAGACTTATGAGCACAGATGAATAGAACAAGGGAGATGTGCAATAACTATTAATGAATTAGAAATGGTCACCATATTATTTTGCTCTTTCTCTCAGGCATGTTGATGAATAGAATAATAGAATCCAGGAGCCCTACGGTTCTCTAGTTAAGTACTTCTGAATGGATGCCAGTTCTATGTTACCTGCTCCCAGTCTACCCATGCTACTCTTAACTCCAGCCATTCTAACCACTTTCAGTTCTTTCAATAGAACCACGGTCTCATCCCTCTAGAACTCTGTACATATAATATCCTCCTCCTGGAACTCCTTCACTCCCTTCCCTAATCTGCATTGCAAATGACAACTTAACCTTAAAGATTCAGTTTAAAATACCTGTTGATGGAAATAATTTATTGTGCACCTAGGTAGTAAGTTTACAGAAATGAATAAAACATGGTCCCATGGGGATCTCACTTCCTTCCTTCCTTCCTTTCTTTTTTTTCTTTTTTTAAAAATATTTTTTGTTTATTTGACAGACAGAGATCACAAGTAGGCAGAGAGGTAGGCAGAGAGAGAGAGAGGGGAAGCAGGGTCCCAGCCAAGCTGAGTCTAATGCGGGGCTTGATCCCAGGACCTTGGGATCATGACCTGAGCTGAAGGCAGAGGCTTTAACCCACTGAGCCACCCAGGTGCCCTGGGATCTCACTTTCTATAGAGTAAAATATAATTGGAATAAAACATCACCTTTCCATATGCTTATTCCCTAATTATATGCAATAATTATAAAGCTCTATGTTCTTTGAATTTGCCTGCAGGAATAAGCTTGGGTCCTTTCAGTTGATTTTACAATTAACTTAATATTTATTGAATGCTAACTTTGATTCAAGCATTTGCAGGAGAAAAGCACATTAGGAATATTATAGCCCTTCAAAATAAATGACCATACTATGAATTTCATATTGGGTTTATATTTTGATATTAAGGTAGACTATCAGTTTGTTCTCTTGCATACAACAGTAATTTTTCTAAGACAACACCTGTATTATACTGGCCTAACTGGAATATTGATCTTTGGAAATTTTGTTGAATGAATAAAATGAGTAATTCTAAATTATCTTCCGAAGTTTGATTCATTACTAGATACCTAATAGGAATTAATTCTGAACAAAGCCTAGTACTGCAAATACAAAAGACACAGGAGAAATTGCAAAAAAAAAAAAAAAAAAAAAAAACCCAAAAAACAAACAAAAAAAACCCATTTTATATATTATGCCTATGGAAAATATACATAATTGTGTGTGTGTATTTATATGTATATATATGTACATACATATATATATACATAAATGTGTGTGTGTATTTATATGTGTGTATATATATGTACAGACATATATATATATACACATAAATGGTCAAGTAAGATTATATTGTGCTGAGAAGAAAAATGAGTAGAATTTAGGGCGCCTGGGTGGCTCAGTGGGTTAAGCCGCTGCCTTCGGCTCAGGTCATGATCTCGCGTCCTGGGATCGAGTCCCACATGGGGCTCTCTGCTCAGCAGGGAGCCTGCTTCCTCCTCTCTCTCTCTCTGCCTGCCTCTCCAACTACTTGTGATTTCTCTCTGTCAAATAAATAAATAAAATCTTTAAAAAAAATGAGTAGAATTTAGAAACAAGTGGAGAGGAGATAGGAAGGGCATTTTAGAAGCAGACAGAAAGAGAAGACAGGTGAGAAGTAATGGATAAGACACTCTGAGAATAGTGACTTTGTTTTCCTTAAGACTGAAGCACGAGATCTGTTTTAGACAGCGGAAGGAAGACATCAGAAAGGTCAGAGAGAGCTAGGACCATGAACAGCATGCATAATTTAGATGCTGCTTTGTGTAAGCAACAGGAAAGCATCAGATGCTTTTGACAAGGGAAGTCACATGTTAATAACATTGTTTTAAGAAGATTGATTTTAGTGCAATGTATAAAGTAGATTGGAATGAAAGGGATACAGACAGAGAATCCAATGAGATGATTTCTATTGCTCAAACATAAAGGAAAAACCATCTGAACTATTACTGAGCTAAAATATATATATAACTAGCAAAGGGTAATCATCACTGGGTATAATTGAAAAATACAATTTAGGGAGCTTATTTCCAACTTTTTCTTTTTTGCTAATATTGCATTTGAAAAAATATTGGTTATGATAAAATCAGTTGAAACCATTTCCATAGTCTTGAAAAGCTTTTTGAATGTATTAAATATATTTACATTTAAACAAAAATATCTAATAATTTGAAATATCTTTGGAAGTTGTAGAATAAGACTACCCAACTTCAAGACTTACTATAAAGCTACAGTAATCAAGACAGTGTGGTATTGGCCAAAGAACAGTCAGATAGATCAGTGGAACAGAACAGAGTCTAGAAATAGACACACACATATATAGTCAACTGATCTTTGACAAAGGGCAAAGGAAATACAATGGAGCAAAGAAATTCTCTTCAACAAGTGGTGCTGGAACAACTGGACATCTGCATGTAAAAAAAAAAAATCTAGACACATACTTTATACCCATTACAAAAGTTAACTCAAAATAGATCATAAACCCAAATTCAAAACACAAATCCATGAAGCTAGTATAAGATAACATAAAAGAAAGCCTAGATAACCTTGAGTATGGTGATGCCTTATTAGATATTAGAGCAAAGACACAAGTCATGAAAGAAAAATTGGTAAGTTGAATCCTATTAACATCAAAAACTTCTCCTCTGTGATGGACAATATCAAGAGAATTAGAACACAAGCTACAGACTGGGAGAAAGTATTTGTGAAAGACACATTTGACAATGGACTATTATGCATTATATGTAAAGAACTCTTAAAACTCGACATAAAAAACCCCAAACAACCCAACTTAAAAATGGGCCAAAGACTTTATCACACACCTCACCAAAGAAGGTATACACATATCAAGTAAGCATTTGAAAAGGTATATTATGCACCATGTCATTAGGGAAATGCAAACTAAAACTGCAATGAGATACCACTACACTTCTTTTAAAATGGCCCAAATCCAGAACACTGATAGCATCATATGCTGATGAGGGTATAGAGCAACAGGAACTGTCATTCACAATCGGTGAGAGTACAAACTGGCACAGCCATTTAGGAAGACAGTTAGGTAATTTCTTACAAAACTAAACATACCCTTGCCATAGGATCCAGCAATCATGCTCCTGGGTGTCTACCCCCAAAGAGCTGAAAAACTTATTTCCACAGTAAAACCTGTACCCAGATGTTTATAGCAGCTTTGTTCACAATTACCAAAACGTGGAAGCAACCAAGACGTCCTTTAGCAGGTAAATGGGTAAATAAGCTGTGGTATATCCAAACAGTAGAATATTACTCAATGCTTTAAAAAAAAATGAGCTATCAAGTCATGAAAAGACATGGATAAACTTCACATGCATTTCACTAAGTAAAGAAGCAAGTATGAAAAGACTACATACTCTATGATTCCAATTATATAGCATTTGAAAAAGTCTAAACTAGGAGACTAGGTTTCCAGGGGTAGGAGAGAGAGATGAATAGGAAGAGCACTGAAGAGTTTTTAGTGAAGGGAAAATACTCTGTATCATTAGATGCACGCATGTCATTGTTGTTCTTTCTAAATTCATAGAATGTATAACACCAAGAGTGAATCAATCCCAAGGTGAACTCTGGACTTTTGGTGAATTTGATGGGTCAATGTAGGTTCACCCTAGATAAAAATATGTACCATTCTAGTGGGTGAAATTGACAATCAGGAAGGCTATGCATGAGTGAGGGCAGGAGGTGTAGGAGAAATCTCTGCACCTTCTCAAATTCTGTCATAAACCTAATACTGTTTAAAAAACAGGTTTTTTTTTTTTTTAAAGACTACATACTGGGTGATTTTATTTATATATAATATCCAAAAAAAGGCACGATTATAGATACAGAAAGCAAATCACTGGTTGCTGGAGACTGGGGGTGGGAGCAGGAGTTGAATGCAAAGGGACTTGAGGGGTATTTTGGGAGAAATGGGAGAGTTCTAAACCTGGAATGTGGTTATGATTGCAAATTCTACAATTTTTCAAAGAAATTATTGAAATGTATACTTATAATGAAATTTTATGACATGTTTGTTATATCTTAAAAACAGGTGGAAAATATATTGTACATGTGAGATAGGTAAAAGTATTATGCTCATTCTGCCTATGCTATCACAAGTATAACAAAGATAGCTATGGTGGAACAGAATAATAATATAGAAAATAGAATCAATATAGGTGACCTGATCATCTCTGCTTAGTTAAACCACTTCATAACCCCAAACCATTAAAGTTTACTGAAAAATAATCCATTGACCTTTAAAATATTTTCTAGATATGTCTCCTGAGGCAAGGGAAATAAAAGCAAAAAATAAACTATTGGGACTACATCAGAATAAAAAGTTCTGCATAGAGAAATAAACAATCAACAAAACTAAAAGACAATCTACTGAATGGGAGATGGTATTTGCAAATGACATATCTAATAAAGGTTAGTATCCAAAATCTATAAAAAAAATACAATTCAACACCCCAAAACCATATAATCTAATTAAAAATGGGCAAAGTTATGAACAGACATTTCTCCAAAGAAGACATACAGATGGCCAACAGACACATGGAAAGATGCTCAGCTTTAGGGAAATGCAGATCAAAACTCCAATGAGATATTACTTCACACCTGTCAGAATGGCTAAAATTACCAACACAGGAAACAACAGGTATTGATGAGGATGCAGAGAAAAGGGAAATCTCTTTCACTGTTGGGAATGCAAACTGGTGCAGTCACTCTGGAAAACAGTATAGAGGTCCCCCCCAAAAGTTAAAAATAAGGGGTGCTTGGGTGGCTCAGTTGGGTAAGCATCCAACTTCTGTTTCAGCTCAGGTCATGATCTTTGGGTTGTAAGAGGGAGCCCCATGTCAGGCTCCACACTCACCGTAGGGTCTGCTTGAGATTCTCTCTCTTTTACTCTCCCCCTGTCTCTGCCCCTCTCTCCACCTGTGTGCATGTGTGCTCTCTCTCTCTAAAATAAATAAATAAAATCTTTTTAAAAAGTTAAAAATTGAACTACCCTATGATCCAGCAATTGCACTTCTAAGTATGTACACAAAGGTGACAAAAATACTGATTCAGAGAGACACATGAATCCTGATATTTATGGCAGCATTATCAACAATAGCCAAGTTAGGGAAAGAGCCCAAATGTCCACTGACAGAAGAATGGATGAAGAAGATGGGGTGGGGGGGTGGTCTATGTATACAACAGGGTATTACTCAGCCATCAAAAAGAATTAAATCTTGGAATTTGCAAAGATGTGGATGGAGCTAGAGAACATTATGCTAAGTGAAATGAGTCAGTCAGAGAAAGTCAAAAACCATATGACCTCACCCTTTTATGGAATTTATGGGGGAAACAAAAAGAGGCAAACCAGGAAAAAGACTCCTAACTACACAGAAAAAACTAAGGGTTACTGGAGGGGAGATGGGTGGAGGATAGGATAGGTGATGGGGATTAAGGAGGCACTTGTGATGAGCACCAGGTATTATGTGGAAGTGCTGAATCACTATATTTTACAGCTGAAATTAATATATACACTGTATGTTGACTGGAATTTAATAAAAACTTGAAAAAAAAACTACAGTGAGCTATTACCTTACACCTGTCAGAATGGCTAAAATCAAAAACACAAGAAACAACAGGTATTGGTGAGGATGTGGAGGAAAAGGAACCCTCGTGCACTGTTGGTGAGAATACAAATCACTGTAGCCACCGTAGAAGACAGTACAGAGGTTCCTCAAAAAGTTAAACACATGGGGCGTCTGGGTGGCTCAGTGGGTTAAAGCCTCTACCTTCAGCTCAGGTCATGATCTCAGGGTCCTGGGATCAAGCCCCACATCGGGCCCTCTGCTCAGTGGGGAGTCTGCTTCTCCCTCTCTCTGCTTGCCTCTCTGTCTACTTGTGATTTCTCTCTGTCAAATGAATAAATAAAATCTTTAAAAAAAAGAAAGTTGAACACAGAGCTACCCTATGATCCAGCAATCACACTTCTGGGTATTTGCCCAAAGAACACAAAACACTAATCCAAAAGGATATACGTAGCCCTATGTTTGTTTATTGCAGCATGATTTACAATAGCTGAATTACGGAAGCAGCCCAAGTATCCACTGATAGATAAATGTATAAAGAAGAAATGGTACACACACAGACACACACACACACACACACACACACTTCAGCCATAAGAAAAATTGAAATTTTGCTATTTGCAATAGCAAGGAGGGAGGGAGAGACTATTATGCAAAGTGAAATTAGTCAGAGAAAGACAAATACCATATGATTTTACTCACATGTGGAATTTAAGAAACAAAACAAACAAAGAAAAAAAAAAAGAGAGAGAGGCAAACCAAGAAATGGACTCTTAACTACAGAGAACAAACTGATGGTTACCAGAGGGGAAGGGTGGGGGGTAAGGATAAAATAGGTGACAGGGATCAAGAGTACACTTATTATCAAGAGCACTGAGTAATGTACAGAATTGTTGATCACTATACTTTATGCCCCAAACTAAATCAACATTGTATGTTCACTTTACTAGAATTAAGGTTAAAAAAACCTAATGAGAGTGGGCTATAAAAATGCATTAATAACAGTCTCTGAAAAACAAATAAAGGGGTGCCTGGGTGGCTGAGTCAGTTAAGTGTCCAACTCTTGATTTCAGTTCAGGTCATGATCTCAGGGTCCTAAGATCAAGTCCCTCATCAGGCTCCACACTCAGCGCAGAGTCTGCTTGAAATTCTCTCTCTCCCTCTGCCCATGCTCATGTGCTCTCTTTCTCTCTCTCTCTCTCAAATAAATAAATAAAATCTTAAAGAAAAATGAAAAACAAATAGAAATATCATCCTAAATTTCAGTTTCTATTTACTTTTGTTTCTTGTTTTTTTGGTCTTCACTTTGCAGACTATTTTTCCAATGTTTAATTAAAAATTATGAAATATATTAATCAGATCCATAGAAGCAATAGTTCTCTGGCTTAAACAGTGAAAGATGACATAACAGAATTTTCCATCTTAAATTTTTTTCTCAATTCAGCGTAAGTTAAATTCACAAAACCAGTTACATACTTTTGCTTGATATATTACCTCGTCTGACTTGTCAGCCTGAAGTCAACAACAGATTCCTTAAATAAACCAATGCCTTCAATATCAATGACATCATCCACATCAGGCTCAGTAGCAACCAACGTTATGGGAAACTTCCAAATCCCATCTGTTATGCACTCTACTTTCAGTGTAATATGAGTCCTTAAACAGAAAAAGAGATTACAAAGGATACTCCAGGAAAACAAGCAAAAAGAGAATACAATATAGCAGACCAATATCTAGGGTGAAAATGTAAGCAAACCTTGTGGTTTTAGTAAAAAATACTTAGACTTTTAATTCTTTTTTAATTTTTTATTTATTTTTGTTTTTTAAAAGATTTTATTTATTCATTTGAGAGAGAGAGATACAGAGAGAACACAAGCAGTGGGAAAAGAAAGAGGGAGAGGGAGAAGCAGACTCCTTGCTGGGCTGGGAGCCCAGAGAGGGTCTCCATGTGGGGCTCCATCCCAGGACTGGGAGTACATGAACTGAGCTGAAGGCAGATGCTTAACCATCTAAGCCACCCAGGCACCCCCAGGACTTTGAATTCTTAACAAACAAACAAAAAAGCAGGTGACTGTGAATTACATTTTAGGAATAAATTTTAGGTCTTTGATTATGTTATCAATCTCCTTGTGAGATAATTATTTTGTAGCACATCTTAACTATGCCCTAGTTATTTACTAAGAACCAGTAAAATATGAAGAATTGACTGCAAATTTTCTGTAACCAGCACAGAATATCGTAGGTAACATTTAAGAATCCAAGGCTAGGTTGGCATAGGGAGCCAGGTGTTATACAGATAAGTCTGCATGGAAATTTTGTTCAAAAGGAAACATCATGAGAAAGTTTTTAAAATTCTTATTTCATGTAGAAAAAACTATATTTCCTGGACACTTACAAAGCTCATAAAATTGACTTAAAGATTTTAAAAATAAAATTGCTAATTTTAACTGAAATTAAAAGGCCACAAACAGGGACGCCTGGGTGGCTCAGTTGGTTAAGCAGCTGCCTTCGGCTCAGGTCATGATCCCAGCGTCCTGGGATTGAGTCCCGCATCGGGCTCCTTGCTCGGCGGGGAGCCTGCTTCTCCCTCTGCCTCTGCCTGCCATTCCGTCTGCCTGTGCTCACTCTCTCCCTCTCTCTCTCTGACAAATAAATAAAATCTTTAAAAAAAAAAAAGGCCACAAACACTTTACATAATAACATAATTAAGTGGCAACTGAATTAATAAAGTGAGTCGAGATCGTCTTTCTAAGCATTTGGCTATGAAGGAGAGTGGAAACATAGGGCAGCAGGTGAAACTGAGGAATGATTACTTGTTTGTTTGCTTGCTTAGGGTGGAAACAATGCAAACATGAAATGGTGTAACTGCAATATTTTATGTCAGATTGGAAAAAGAAATCCCAATCCTTTTACATAAAACTTTCAGAAAGTATAGCAGGTCAAGAGTTCCAGGAGAAAGTTGAGCTAAGATAATTATTATTTCTTAAGAAACCCTAAGACAAATGATATTGATCATTTATTTATTAAAAAATGTTTAGACCTGTGTTAAATTAGAATCATTAGGCTGATTCATGACCATACTACTAACTATTAATCTGTCAAATTTTTGTATTAGACCCTTGACTTTTACTGAAAGAAAAGGTCAAGACCTGTAGAAATAATCTTGTTTGTTTTTGTAAAAACCATCAGTTAGGGCCCTGATCATTATTTTTTTTATTATTACATACACTATTCTGTGAAAAGAAGAATGTGAAAAATCACCTTGTATTAATTGTTGTGAAATAATGTTATATTTTCTTTTCATCAAAACAAAAATTTTGGCTTTTTTTTTTTTACTTAGCCAAACAAGAAGAAAATAACTGAATTTAATACTTATTTTACTTATCTAGGTAAAGCTTGGTTTAGGTATAATTATTTTCTTGTTCTTTTTCATAATTTAGAGCTATTGGGTTCATTTTGGTTTTTCTCATTTAACTGCATGTCTTCCAGCGAACCATCCCAAATAAATCAGGAAGAAGGAATGACAAATGTAAATGAATATATACATATATACACAAAACAGAATTATTAAACTAGATCAGAATATCACATAGCACTCACAAAAATTTATGAATCATGCATACAAGTTATCCTAAATCAGTTTTGCAAACATTCACCAAGAAGCTCTAAATCCACAAAATGTTGAAGGGGTATAAATTCATACTGGTTGTGTTCATATTCACGAATGATAACATTCTCCCCTTCTGGTTGTTGCTCGTAATTTCCATATCACTAAATCAACATAACCCTAACCTAAATGTGAAAAAATAAGTACTATGAAACAAACACAAAAAGCTATCAAAACGGAAGAGAAGATAAATGTTTACAGTATTCTACCTTCTTGCTACTGTTTCCTGAAGATGACCCTGGCATCTTTTAGTTATTGAACTATATAGTCAGGGCACATGGCTACATCAAATACCTAGTTAAACTATAGAAAAGATTATAAGAACAGGTAATACTTCAGCTGTCTTTTCATTGCGAGGCTGTATTTTGTACTTTGTGTGTATTGTGGTACTGATCGGTATCTCTGTATTAAGACATAAAGAAAGCCCTATTTCAGACGTGACCTATCATACAGCATTTTTATGTGCTAAGTACCAGTTGCCTGAGAAGTAAATATAAACACACTGGATGAGGTTTCACAGAAGACATTCAATCACTATTCTCACAGATTCCAGTATGATCTTAAACCTGACCAAAGGATGTGCAATTATAGAGCTTTGGTGGTAAAATGGAAATGACAGCAACTACGAAGTAGACCACAGCTGAGGCATTTTTTATCATTTGAACTGGTTCTCTGAAGTAGTATCAAGAAACATGATGTTGGGGTGTCTGAGTGGCTCAATACAAGTGTCCGACTAGTGATTTTGGTTCAGGTCATGATCTTAAGGATCACAAGATTGAGCCCCGCACCAGACTCTGTGCTCAGTGGCAAGTCTGCTTGAGGATTCTGTCCCTCTGCCCAACCCCTGTCCTGACTTGCTCTCTCAAATAAATAAATTATTTTTTAAAAAATAAAGGAAACATCACGTTCTTAATGCACAGCACCAAGTCAGTAATATTTTTAAAAATTTTACAAAGTGCTCTGCTATTTTGTATTATACCCTAATGATCTCTGGGAGGTCACAATTTGTGAAGGATATCTTAGATTTCTAATCATTTTGACTATTTTTTCTCATCAGAACACTTTTCAGAGTTTGATAGCTAGAGATAATGTAGCCCAAAATATTGACTTCAACAGCATCACAAAGTAATACAATCCAAACATAAAAGATGGAAAGAAAAATCAACATTATTTTGTTTAATAGAGTAATAATATGTAGTTTCAAAAAGTAATATTATTTAAAGAAAAGAGATTTACCTCAATGGTTTCTTTGGTGCAAATACCACATTGAAGAACAATGTTATCGTTTCAGTTTCGACATGATAAGACTTTTTCATGATGTATAAAGCTACACAGGATTCTAAGCTAGACTTCATAACTTCGGATTCAAATTGAATTTCATATTCAAATTCACGTTTCACAGGCGTATCTATGAAAATAAAGATTGAAATGATTTCAACTTAACTAAACATATATAGACTGAGAATCAATTATGTGTCAACACTAATCATGCACAGGTATTTAAAGGGAAGGAGAGGGTTTATGTCATATACCTTTGTGTTCATAATACCTAGTGCGTTACTATGTATATAATAGTACTCAGTTATGCTTTTGTTAAAAGGTAAATAGACAAGTGAATGAATAAAAAAATAAATGCAGAAGACAACTCCCACTACCTTAAATCTTTAAAATTCAGATTTATGAAGCAAGAAATAGCCAGATGGAAATTAATATTCCATATTTACCATAAAATATAAATAAAACAGCCTAGTCTTTAGTCTTTTATAAATAGATTAAAAGTTTATAGACTTGTAATTTATAAAGAAAGATTTGAATTATGTTTAAATAATATTAAAACAGCATCCCAATTAATTTGAGCACAATTTTCAAGGTCTGGTATATTTTAATAAAAGAGAGAGTTCTTCATGTTTTAGTCTAGGGTTTTAGAGACAACCTAGTTAACCATACTTTCTTAACCAGTAGGTTGCCAGAGGAAAGTTATAGCAGGGTTCTGGCATGTACAAGAGAAGCACAAACATCTAACTCTCCACATACATGTAAGGAGCCCAAATGCCAAATTGAGAATTTGTTGCATATGGATCATAGAAAAGATGTCAGGAAACCATAACTTGACCTGGTCCACAGCTGAGGTAATTTCTAAAGTTTGTCTCTACTGTATAACGGTAAACGTGATCCTTGGATTCACAGAACTGATAGCCACCTTTCTTAAAGCAATCCAAACAGAAAACAGACCACCTTTAAGAAGTAGTTGATTATAATGTATGCTGTAGAACTCTAAAAAACAGCATGGCTGTAACAAGCCCAAGTCACATTTAATGATTATCCAGCAAACCTTATTCATGTAAAACAACTGGTCGACCCACACCTTTACAAGTTCCCTTTTTTTTTCTTTTTCCACATGTGAAAGTGTATTTCTGATCTCCTGAATTGCTGATTTTTATCCTGTTGGCAAAATCGGCAATCATTGTACCTATCAATAACCTGTCTTTGGTATAGCAAAATCAATGTGTCTACATATAATGTGTCTATTTGTTCTGGGAATGAGATATGGAAATGGTCCAAAGGAAGCCATAATCCATACAAAGAAAGAGCATTTAAGAATTTTAGAGTGGTTAATGGGAGATAAAATTTCCATTGCATTCAAATAACATTATATTTTTAAAGCAAATACTGTATGTAGTTGAGCTCTACATCTGTTTCTACTTAATTACTAAAGTCTTTATGGGAATTCTTGTGTCAGAATGAAGACAAGAAATGAGAAGCTAAATTTAGTTTCAGAAGCATTGAACCCCCTGTGGAGAATCTGTTACTATGGATGTTATAATTGTAATCATAAGAAGATCCACTGGTACAAAATAGAGACATGATTATCAGCTAAAGGACAGGAGGTGAGATAAGTAGAAACAATATGAATATATTTTTCAAACTACACATATCCCCCTTGCCTGTAGCTGGAATATATTGCTCTGAGCCCATAAAGGAGAGGGAAAGAAGAAAGCTGAACAAAATCACAATAAAATGACATTCAGTATTATATCTTAAAAATAATCTGTTAGAGTCTCTGCATTTTATTTGGAAAGTCATATTACCAAGTGGGAAACATGGCTTTTGTTATACTCTTAATTTGGAGAGAAACTATGCAGTATTGGGGTGGATAAGCACTAAGTCAGTGAGGCCAGGATAAATTAATTATGTGATTGTTAGATAAAATTAATCTCTCATGACAAACATAGCTCATAATTCTAAAAGAATGCCTGCACACTTCTAAAAAAGAGTATCTAAGTAAATGTAGTTTCCCTTCATAGACATACAATTTCAAAGTTACAAGTCAACAGTCCTCAAGACTACTGTAAAAAATTTTTCAACACTGAGGGAAAATCCTACTGTTTTTAAGCAAACCCTTAAAAAGGCACTTACATCCATGAAACTAACAGGATAAATATATATTTGACTTCAATTGTGTTTTACCAGTATGTAAAAAGCTTTCCTTGAAATGACCAGTGATTCAAGGTTAGAAATTAAGAAAATGCCTCCTAGACATCATGAGAGCAGCATGGGGGAGCTTTCCAGGGCGGAAACCACCTTAAAGCATTGGAGAAAGAACTTACACGGATGAAGCAGAGGAAGTGGCAAGAATTTGTCAAAAGATGTAAAGTAGGCAAAGTAGGTAAGACTATACAGGTCATGGTGAGGAATTGGGACTTTTTAAGAATAACGGGAGACCACTGAATGTTTTAAATAAGTCAGTAACATGATCTTTTAATGGCAAATTGAGCAAAAGGGGATTAGAAGAGAACTTAAGGAAGTTTCTACGGTAGTTCAGGCCAGGTGGTGGCTTGACCAAGGGTGAGAGGAAGATGTAGATTAAAATCAAATAATGTCCTGCTCTGTATAAAGTGGGAGATATGTGAGCAGGCATGACTGGCAATTAGAATCACCAGCTTATCACTTCTGTCCTGTATTCATACCCTTTACATATATACAAAATACCTAATCAAACAGGTTTCAGAGAATTTCATAGTATGATATCTATATCTATCCATATCCATATCTATCTATTGTGTCACCAAAGAATACTGGTGATAATCATTTGGGTATGGCAGCAGAGTCATTTATTGAACAGAAGGGGCATATCTCCCATCCAGATAGTGTCCCTGCATAATTATCATTCAACCTAATGCCTGTATCATAGTGACAATAAATCACGCATGGGAGCTACATTGGCCAGTGGTTCGTTACTAAGGTGAATTTTCTCAGGTGAATTTTCTCAGGCCAATGACTGAATTTTATTCAATGTGGAAGAATATCAGTCATTTAAAAAAAAAAGGGGGGAGAACACCTGACTAAATATGATAATCAAAAAGTACTGAATTATAACAAATTTACAAAATATACTTTGAAATTATTTATTATTATACCATATACATTTTAATCTGTAAAACACATGTCAAGGCAAACACCGCAAAAAGGTCTCAATTATAGAGAAATGACTATCAAAGAATAATGAACATTGTTATTCATGTTCTTTCCCTAAATTTCTGCAGTTCTCCCTTCACTAACAGACATGCACATTTGTTAGAATATCATAATCACATAAGGAATGAATGGAATGCTGGAGACAAATCTGATATAGACGAAGACAGCAAAGTATTCCAGGGAAACAGGGAAGGCTGGATAAACTCACTATAGCTATTTTCTTTGAACAGGTAATGAAGAATGAAGCACTCTTACTATTTTTTTTTTTAATAAAGTTGCAAACCTTAAAAAAATAAAAAATAAATAAATAAAGCTGCAAACTTTCTGAAGGGGCATTTCACTGACATGTTTTTACTGCAGTTTTATAAGGTCATTTAACAGAACAGACATTTTGATTAATTTAAAATAACTGCATGTTCTTCTGCTATGACTATAAGTACAGTAAGCTACAAAATGAAAAATTAAAGGAAGAAAGTGGCCTCACATCTGGTGCTCTTTTTACACATTTTATTTGAAACAAGATATCAAAAAGAAAAGATAAAGGGATTTCTTGTAACATAAATATTTGATTTGAACTTTTAGCAATTAGATTAAATTCCAATTTCAGTCTCCATCCAATATTTAGGCACCATATTTTTGTACTTTCTTTTTCATAGAACATTCTTTTGTGTATTAATGAGAAAACCCACTGAATGACATTGAGAGGACCATGTTTCCATTATAAAACATCATTTGTCAGTGACTGAAGATGGGCATCCTAATACATCACTGTCACAAAATACCCAACCAGAGCTTTGAATGTCAATAAGGTCTAACACTCATGGAACACATCCTGAGAACCATACGCTTCCTAAGGATTCCATGCATTTACACGTTTAATCCTCAGAAATATCCTATGAAGTAGATACCATTATTATCTCCATGTTACAGTTGAAGAAACTAAGTTTATAGAGAGGTAAAGTAATTTTCTCAAGGCCCTAAAAAGATCAAGTGAAAGGACCCTAGGTTTCTGGGTTTATACTGCACAACCTAGGATATGAGGCTGGTCACGTGGCACAACTGCTGAGAAGATACCATTCGCAGCAGCCTCCGGAAACGTGCAGGACATAACCGGCACAATGGTGTGGTGGCCCTCAAGGCAGAGTCCTTGGTCACTAAAACATTTAGATCTGGGTCAGAAGAAGAGGAGTCAACAGGAGAAATGGAGGAGAAACAAGCAACGAGATCGTAAATAATAAGACTAGTCATGAAAAATAAGAGCAGGAAGTCCATCAACTGGGTCAAAAGGTTAATGCTACTGACAGGCTGAGGGCTCCCTGAGGATACAAATCTGACCACAGGATTAGGCATACTGGTTGAAGGCGGTCTTGTCCAGGGTGGTCTCGTTAGAACAGTTAAGATAGAAGCCTTAGCAGGGTGAGTTGAGCAAAGAAAGTAAAGTGAACAAAAGCAGAGGAAAGGGTCAAATCTGGAGGCCAAGGTAGGATCATGGAAGGACCAATGACAGGTTTTTCAGGAGCTGTTTGGGACTACAGACCAAACAGGGCAGGAGAATTTACATATGACATGCAAACAACATACAGCAAGATGACGGAAAAGAGACCAATGTGACAGGTAAATTAGCAAACCAGACACACAGAAAAGAGAACAGATTAATCAATGAACAATGGCCTCAAGTTATAGAACATCTGGAAAATAAAAGGAAGAGGCATGAATCTGATATGCAGTTAAACAATAAAACCACTCCCATAGAAAAAGTCTCATAGAGATAGTCACTACACTAATCCCCAGGAAGGCACAAAGAATGCATAGACTAAAAGCTACATAGGGAGAAGTAAATACCATTATGGGGGAGATTATATCCACACAGAATAATTTGTAATCTTATAGAAGGGACATTGCAAAATACAGTCTAAATACCCTCATATAATATTATTCCAGTGTTGCAATACCAATTGATTTACATACTGTTGGTGCATGAATCTGACACACTGGACAGATGTTCTTTGAATTCCTTGACGACGGTCTGCGTGTCTTAGTCATTTTGCTATCTCTGGGGCTAAGCAAAGTATCTGGCAGCAAAGATGCTCGCAAGATTGTTGTTGAATGAAAAGAATCGCAAGGTGATCAATGCTGGTTAACTCAATGGTGTGTGTGAGGAGTCAGGGTGGAAGCAGTGCAGAGAGGTCCTGGCATTATCACCGAATGAGGCTTGGTAAGGGTTTTTGGCCTTGGGGAAAGATGATGAAGATAAAGGGAGACTGACTGACGGGAAGGGAAGGGAGTGTTGGGATTGTGATCTCCTACTTAGCATGTTTACACAGGGGGGCACACTCAAGAAAGGAAAAGGATAGGAGGGAAAAAAACCTCAGCATCAATCTGCCTCCTCAATTATGACTTGCCATAAGGGGAAGGGGCAGCAACACGCCTGATCTGTGAACATGGGTGAAGGAATGAAATGTGAGCAGATGAGCAGACCTTTTTCTTTCTTAATGTCTTGAATCCAGAATGCGCACTTTCTCCTCTTCCTTCATGTGTACATTCTTCGTTCCTGCCAAGAGTCTAAAACTGGCTAGTCTGGGGTGAACGCACTTCATTTTAGTGGAAGGTACTAAGAAGCCCAAATGAGTCCATACTACCAAATCACTTTTCAGTTCCCCTTTATAATTAATAGAGGTAACCTTTTGATTCCCATCTGCCTTACTTCTAATCTGCTTCTCATTTGGTCATAAACCTAGATGAGGGAATGTAAGGGTTTAATTAGTGATCGCACCTAAAACCCCATCACAGTCCAAGCCAGGGAGTTTTTTAATTTCTACCATAATGGATTTAAGAGACTTTAATTTTCACCAAAATGGATTTAAGGGACCATAGGAAGGCAAAACTGGCAGGAACAACATGACTCTTTGAACACTATTTAACATGTTGGGTAAACTATAATTAAATTACACACACAGGGAAAGAGAGCTGGTTTGCCTTTGCATATGCTGAAAACTAAACTAGTATTCAGACTTTGTGGTCAGATATGTCCCTAAAGAAACAGGTGAGAAGAGAATATGGGTAGGGAAAGGAATCAAGTTAATAGGTGCCTTTAAGGAGCCTAGTCAAAGGAGAGGTTAATGGATTTTTCAAATATTCAGGTACCATAAAGAAAGAGAAATACATTGAGTTTGGGAGGGGACTGAACAAATCTACTTCTATATAGGACATGCTTCAGAACAGAAACATTCACAAATTAAAATGTCTTTAGCCAAAAAGTAGATAAACTTCTTGAGTTTGATAGCACTGAGCACAGAAAAGCTATTTTAGAGGGAATCACTGGAAGTCAGAAGCCTGCAAACCTTCCAAATTGTTCTTTTCAATATTATTGTTATTTCTCATCATAAAAAGTAATGAAGCAGTGAATTATGAGCCATATCAAAAGGTGTATTTTCAAGAGCTATTTTCTTAACATGTTTTTCAAACCTCCCAAAATGATACTGGCAGATTCCTTTTAGACCCTGCTTATCTAGAAGGAAGTGGACTTTTTTTCTGGTAATACATTCAATCAATTTCTATTATCACAATTATAATTTCTTTAGCTTGCAACCTAACAAAGATATAAGAAAATTAATGTAGCAAGAACGTATTAAAATGGCTCCTATATATGAGCTTTTTTTTTTAAACCTTCCTTTACAATGTCACAGAAACATCATTTTGCCTTCAACAGGATAGATTTCAAATAGAAATCAAGGTTTGAACACTCAGTTATTACAACTCACTTAAGCACAGCAGGATGACACACAAAACAATTATTTCATTTCAGAAAGGTACTGGACATTTAGTGGGGAACATTTACTGTAAGTTGGCTGCTTATGAAAATACGTTCCATTTCAATAAAAACTGCTTACATTTATTTATCACTGGAAATTGACAGTTGTATTATACATTTGAACTCTGAGGTTAATCTACACTGATATTTTTATCTGTGATCTGCATAAACAATCAGAATTCCCTTTAGTATTGTCTATTGGTTGAAGCAAAGAAAGTTGGCAGGTTTTCATTTACTTAAAAATTATAATTCCTACATTTCTCTAACACTACTGCATGATTCACTGAAGTAAAATCTGTATTAAACTCATAATAACATTTTGGAGACAAATGGAGATGGTTTCCATCAGTCTTATTTCATTATGAACAGATATTCTTTAAAATAAAGAATAATCCAACAGAGCTGCAATAGAATTCCCCTCTCCTCACATAAGTTTATTTCATTTTTTATCAATTTAAGCAGTCTATGATTAAGTTGGCATTTCTGCAATTACAAAACCAAAATTCAATCAAAGAAAAAAAGAAAGAATAAGTTAACATAATTAAAAATGAAATATCTCACTGTGCAACTTAATAATATTTCCTTAACTCACACAATTCATATCATCAATATCGAGCTAGTCAATAAAAAGACAATAATTAGTGTGAACCACGTTTTTGGTAATTCCAAAGATTTTATGAAGTATATTGGATACATGTAACATAGGTATTCATTCATTTCATAATTCCATCTCCAGTTTTTAAAATATTACCTTCCACATCATATAAGGAGAATGTATGGGGGAGCTTGTTCTGATATTCTTATAATTCATTTAAGGAATATTTATTATTTCCACATCCTCTTCTGTATTTACTTTCAGAATGCTTGCTTGCAGAAACAAAACCCTAGTTTGAATGATCTATTTTGGAAGACACAGAGGGGTGTCCAGAAAAGTCATGACTGAGCCATGTGTCTAAGTTGATGAGTAGGCAGAGAAAGTGGGCTGGAAAAGAGAGAAAAGCAAGCATGCAGAGAGAGAAAAGCAGGCATGCAGAGAAAGGCAAATAAACAAACAAAATACCCCCCAGCTTTACATATTACAGCTTCAACAAATGAAGAGAAAGAGGGAGATTGGACGTGCTGCCCAGAGAGTGACTGAAACTCTATCTTAGAGTGGGGACATGAGTTTCATGGTAGGAGAGATATGGGGGATATTAGTTTTCAGGCCCAGAAAAATATTTAATGTATAATAAGTTTTTAGTAAGTACTCTTAGATGGCTTGACCATGGATAGATTTTATCAGTCCACAGTACATAAAACACGGCAGAGACTGCTCACTGTCTTCCCAATATTTATTTTTTTCCTTTCTTCTTTTTTGGTAATAGAAAGTCCCCAAATTTAATCTGGGCCTGGATAAAGAGATTACATTTCCCAGCTTCAACTGCAGTTAGACGTGTCCATGTGACTGAGTTCTGACCAACGCGATGCAAGTAGAAATGATGGGTGCATCTTCAGGTCACGGCTTTAAAGGGAACCCGCCTGCTCTCCACTGCAGATGTGAGTCCTCAACTGACAGGCAGATGAAGACAGCACAGGGCATGGTGGAGCAACAAGAGAAAAGGAACCTGCGTCCCTGGATGGTCTAAGGAACACGGGCACCACACTCCTTGGACTTACAAATCCAGGCTTTCACATAAAAGAGAAACGAAGGGCACCTGGGTGGCTCAGTCGGTTAAGTGTCAGCCTTGGGCTCAGGTCATGATCCCAGGGTCCTGCGATTGAGTGCTTTGTTGGGCTCCCAGCTTAGCGGGGGGTCTGCTCCCTCTGTTCCCCCTGCTCCCCCTGTTCGTGCTCTCACTCACTCTCTCTCTCAAATAAATAAAATCTTAAAAAGAAAAAAAGAAAGAAACAAAGAAAAGAAAGAATGAGAAATAAGCCTGTCTTGCTTATCATGATTATTTGGTTTGGATTAAAATAGCTGGTTAAATTTCTAGCATGTTTCCACCCCTCAGGTGTGGCTGGAAGCACAAGACTATATATCAAATTTATTAAGTTGTAACAACCATCCAAATAAGACTGACTTGAGTTGAGGGTGGCTATCTGTATCACTTCAGAAATTTCTGGAATTGTTTAAAATGAGCATTTCTTATTTAATAGAAATAGCCAATATTATAAAAAAAAATTAACTATTTTACTCTTATATACTCTTTCTATACTTATATATTCCATCTCTCTCTTCAGTTATATCTCATTTATATTCTTTTATCACTGAAATAATTAAATTGGACACAAAGATAATAATACTAAGATCAAGGTAAAAAAACTATAGATATGAATGAGAAAACTAGGGAAGAAACTTTGTTTCTGCAGGAATTTCATACTTGTTGATAAGTTTTAAAACTTTATTATTTTTTTTAAATTTTTTTAAATTTATTTATCAGAGAGAGAGGGGGGGAGAGAGCGAGCACAGGCAGACAGAATGGCAGGCAGAGGCAGAGGGAGAAGCAGGGTCCCTGCTGAGCAAGGAGCGCAATGTGGGACTCAATCCCAGGACGAAGGCAGCTGTTTAACCAACTGAGCCACCCAGGCGTCCCAGTTTTAAAACTTTAAATGCCAGAGGGATTATTATACAGAATTTATTTGGGGACTGCTTCTAATTTATGTCACTTTTTCAATTTCTTTAAATAAGGAACATTTTATTCAAGATTGTGTTTCTGAATTTAAAGCTGCAAGACATGGTTTCAATCATATTCCTTAAATCAGAAAGAGAGAATAAAGGAAGAGATTAAAAGTGAAGGGATGTGGAAATGAGTTACTACAGCTTTTTCTCTCCTCACTGATGACAGGATCATAACCTATTCTCACAAATCCATTAACAACTACAGTTGTCTTCCTTTTGGAAATAATCACTATATGAAGAGAACAAACATTCACTGAACACTTGTTGAGCTCTATCTTTAGCATATATTGTGGCTGAAACATATTGAGTGTGGACTTTTTGTGTAACTGAAGAATCAGCAACTTGCAATTTAAGGGTATTGAGTTTTTATTTATTATCATTTTTTAAATCCATTACTGTGGTTCTCTTACCATCAATACCTTCATAAGAATCACATGAGTATTTTTTTGGAATCACTACAAAATCTGTCGCATCTAAGATAGGATTTTCTCCAAAAAAATGACCAGCCAGCATGACTTCCACCTCCTGTTCTACCCGCTTCCTGGACTGACATTTTATGACAACTGCAGGAGAGAAATATTTCCAGTTAAGATGGAAGAAAATGAATTATGTCATGAAAAATAATCTTTCACATACTTTGACTTACTGTGTCTGCATAACACACACACACACACACTCATGCAGTATCTATATACATTGACATTTGGAAACAAATAATATTGAATAATATGTAAAAAAAAGCATGACAGATTAACCCATAAGATATATACTAGATTACAGAAGATTATATTAGGATGTAAAATTTGATTTAGAAACTCACCTAGTCAGTCATATCAATAATTCAACTGGTGGTCAGGGACACACGAGTTTTTCAGCTCTCTGTTTTATTTTCATTGTGGCAAATAACAAACTCTACTTACACAGTAATACTACAGCAAATACTTTCAAATAATTAAAAAAAATAAGTTCTGTAACATTTATTTTGTAGTAACACTTCAAAAATATTTCCTATTCTTTATTCACATGCACTTTAAAATTCATATTTAAATTATCTCAGTAGAATATTTTGATTTTCTTTTGTAAATTGCTTTTAAATTTACAAAGTACACTAACAGTTAAAAGTAAAATTGTAATGAATTATTTAAAATTAATTTTAATGTTAAAATTTGATTATAATATTAATTTAATATACAGCATTAAAACTTTATATATATTTTTAAAGAGTTATTTATTTATTTGAGAGAGAGAAAGCACAAGTGGGGGGAGGGTCAGAGGGAGATACTCTTCAAGAATATTCCGTGCTGAGCGGGGAGCCCCATGCAAGGCTGGAGCCCACTGCAGGGCTGGATCTTAGGATCATGTCCTGAGCTAAAACCAAAAATTGGATGCTCAATTGACTGAGCCACCCAGGTGCCCCTGAACCTTTATATATTTTTACATATATATTAAATTTCAATGTTTTCTTATATTAAGTACAGAAGAAGTTGTCAGTGATCTTGTGAGAAACCAAAATATCATTTCTATAAAAATTCTATATACAAATGAGTTATCAATGAATTCCTTTGGCATTAGCTCTATAATATCATGCGCCAAGTACACTAGAGCCCACATGAATAAATATAATTTTTCGCAAAAATACATTAGATTCTTGGGGCACCTGGATGGCTCAGTCAGTTAAGCGTCTGACTCTTGATTTTTGGCTCAGGCCGTGATCTCACGGTCATGAGATGGAGCCCCATGTCCGGCTCCACGCTCAGCAGGGAGTCTGCTTGAGACTCTCTCTTTCTTTCTTCCTCTGCCCCTCCTCCCCTCTAAAAAAATAATAAATAAATCTTTAAAAAAGCGTGTATATATATTTATATATATATACACACACACACATATATATGTTAGATGTTGTATTTTTATCAATTCAAATGCACATAAAATATATATTTAATGGGGGATAAAAGGAAAATCAATATAAAAAAGCTTTTAAAATGTATTATACTGTACTGTGGTGACATCAATAATAATATATTCATCTAAACTGCACAACTAGATAATGACCTCAGATTTATGTTTTTTCTAATTATGCACCACACTTACAAATATCTAACATAAATTTATTTTTAATTCTAAAACTTACAGGTTGATATTGAACATTTTGAACTTAGAGTAAGTAGTGAGATACAAGATGTAAATTAAGAGGGTTGAAATGATTGAGGAAAATGTACAGGCTTCTCTGGTTTTAATTAGCTTCAGTCTTAAAGCATTAAATTGGAAATTAGTGTGATCAAAGTTACAATTAGTATCATGTCACTAGTCTTGTCCTCTAAGTCCTTCGGAAATTAGTGCCCTGGCAATGCACGGATTACTCAATTACAATAGATTCACATTCCATTGTCTTCATAGTGTGAGAGTAGTAGAGTCCTTTTCCAATTATCTGCCCCAACGGATAGGAGCAGATAGGAATATACACAAAGAAAAGGTGGCTCACAGAACAACAAATACCCTGGGTTTAAGAATAACCTGAGTGAAAGACACAGAAAAACAGAAGAGAAACAGTAAGCATCAAAGGTGATGCAGTCGAGCAGGGAATGCAATAGGTTCTCTCTGATGTGTTCATAAGAATGAAGGATGGACTGTACAGAAGGAAAGCAATATGTATTTATATAATTGTACTCATTTTTTTCTCAAGGGCATTTGTAGGCAAAAATAATTACTAGGATAGGCTTTAGACTTCTGCTAAAATGATTTAATAACTAGTACACAATCTGTTTCAGAACACTGATGTTATTACTGGATTGTGCTAAAGCAACACAGGCTATTTACAGAACTCACATTTAATTTAAAAATTGAATAATTACCAAGAGACGTGATTTGATAGAAAATGGCTTTTTGTTTCTGCAGCATGTTTAACTTTCTTTGAAGAAAATGCTGCAAGAAATTTACGTTTTTTGTTTCCATGGGCTTTGTTTCAGATGGAAAAAAATCTGCTTTAAATCTTTAATCTGGGAAAAACAAAACTGTGTCTGCATGAGCAATGTTGCTGTTAGTATTTCAACAGAGTAACGTCTAGGGTTTATTATATCACTTTGATCAGATGACTGTATTATAAATTTTGAACCGTTCGACTCTATGGAAAGTATACAAACAATTATCTTCCAGAAGGAAATAAAAGAATCATTTTGGCATGTTTGTGAGGCATTCAGAAGATAATTTAGAATATTTGAAACATTTATGTGTTGATAATTTTTTAACTTAAGAGCAAAAATACTTCAAGTAAGACAAATGACATTTACTGTCAACAAGATGGGATTGGGAGGGAGACAAACCATAAGTGACTCTTAATCTCACAAAACAAACTGAGGGTTGCCGGGGGGAGGGGGTTTGGGAGAAGGGGGTGGGATTATGGACATTGGGGAGGGTATGTGATTTAGTGAGTGCTGTGAAGTGTGTAAACCTGGTGATTCACAGACCTGTACCCCTGGGGATAAAAATATATGTTTATAAAAAATAAAAAATTAAAAAAAAAAAAAAAAAAAAAAAGTACAGCTAGTATGTGGTTTTTCAAATCAAACGACGTAAAGCGATATGTAACCTTGGCCTTCAGTGGATCTGGGGAAATGCTGTTATCCATGAGTCAAACTTACTATTTTTCTCTCCTTTTGAGGTGTGGTGACACAATATATGCCAGTAAAGGACTAACTCTGCTTCACTACCAAACACTGGTACTGGAAGGAGAAGAAAAAATTCAAAATTTCAAGACTTCTTTCAGGTCATCTGTATTGCTTAGGAGAGGGGCTCCAAAGTGATTATCTCTTTGTGGGGCTGAGCAATTCAGCGTTCCTCAGTTATGAAGAGCTATGCGTAAGGCCTGGTAGGCGGTAGCTTTATGGACAGCCAAGAGGAATTGTATTTCTCAGGCTTACTCTGGGAAGAAAATGGGAAAATCAAGGAAGGCAGGAGAAGTGAGAAGAGTACTGAGGAAAGAGAACACATAGACACTTGAGAGAAGTTTGGAATCGGGGAAAGAAAAAGAGGGGTCGCTGAGAAAAAGAAAGGCATTTTAAGAGTAGGGATTTTACGTTTTGTGTATGGTAGTGAAGTGAACCTCTGTGAAAACTTCAGTACATTCTGACTGGTTTCTGAGGGACATCATAGAAGTTTAGTGTCTGGGACAACAGTGTCCCCATAGGATAGTTCTTGGATAAGATTTAGAGTTACACAGAAGCTGGAATCTGGCAAATAAGTGTGATCTAAGAACCAAAGTACCTGGGAATCTTACAGACCTAGAGCAGTTCAATAAGGGCCTCACAGAATGAGGGATGAAGGGGTATGATGTTAATGATATTTCTATCTTTTTTTTTTTAAGGATTTTATTTATCTATTTGACAGACAGAGATCACAAGTAGGCAGAGAGGCAGGCAGAGAGAGGGGGGAAGCAGGCTCCCTGCTGAGCAGAGAGCTCAACGCGGGGCTCCATTCCTGGACCCCGAGATCATGACCTGAGCCGAAGGCAGAGGCTTTAACCCACTGAGCCACCCAGGCATCCCTGATATTTCTATCTTAGCTGATTTTGAGGTTTTCACCAATGGGAAGAACAACATGAAATGGTGTGGTTTGGTGGAAAGATCACTGGACTTATGATTAGGAGACCAGATTTAGTCCTGGTGCTCCTACCTCCTCTGTCACTTCATGACTTACTTCCTCTGGACCTTAGTTCTCTTCCTTGTACAAGAAAAGATGGGATTAAAGGAGCCTCTAAGATCACTTAGAATCTTCCTGTTCTCTGACTCCAAAATGTACGTACCTTGAGGGAATTTAGGGCTTACTGCCTGTGGAAGCCCAAGGATAGGGTATTTCCAGTGTATTTCTTGGATTTCTCCACTTTCTACTCCCATGGTTCTAATGAGAAATTAAATTAGGAAGAGTAAACAAAAACAGGAACACTTTCAATATTAGCATGAAAGAGAATATTCATTATTAACTTACTGGTATTTTAGCAGAGCTCATAAATTTAAACTTTCATAGAGAGAAACTATGAAATACAAAACATCTTCTGTAAATGTTATGAACATTTCAAAGCAAGCCCTGGGAAATTATTCACAAACAAAAATGTAACACAATGATCCTGAGATGTGAGTGAAAAATAAAGAACTTTTCCCCTGCTTTTAAAGTTCGTATTGGCATTTATTTTTATTTATTTATTTTTTTAAGATTTTATTTATTTATTTGACAGAGAGAAATCACAAGTAGACTGAGAGGCAGGCAGAGACAGAGAGGTAAGCAGGCTCCCTGCTGAGCAGAGAGCCTGATGCGGGACTCGATCCCAGGACCCTGGGATCATGACCTGAGCCAAAGGCAGTGGCTTAACCCACTGAGCCACCCAGGTGCCCCCGTACTGGCATTTATTGATGAGACTAAAATGTGATTTATCAGAGGTAATGCAGTTCATATGGGTTATATTCTAAATTGGACAGGCAAAATGCAAAAGACAAAAAATACTGTTAAGTACAGTGACAAAGAATTTACTTTTGGGGGATATCAGTAAAAGAAAGAGGGAGCTTGTCAAAATATGCTAAGTCTATCATATACCATCAAGATAAGAGCAATGGTACAAAATGGGTCTGGTCATTGTTGAAAATGGACTTTCCTTGTTAAAAATGAAACCTAAGACACAGTAGGCACGACTAGCTTCATGAGCACACTACTTGTGCAACGAACAGCACAAGGACCCCACATATAGAATTGTTCCATGCTTGTTTAATGCACCACTGTAACTGTCTTGAAACTCTCAACCATTTTTGAACAAGGGCTCCCTCACTTTCATTTTACCCTGGGACCCACAAATCATAGGCAGTCTTGACTGTCCGAATGGTGAACATCATGGCAGAACGGACACCAGGGGGCTCACAGAATTGTTTTAAATGTGGAGAAGAAATATCCACACATAGGACAAAGTAAGAATTCCTTTTAAATTAAGACTTCTTTATCATTATTTAATGAAACTATAAAAGCAGAGAAACAAATACATTTTGTATCATCGGAGTTTGCTTAAATTTCAGTGAAGCGCATCCTGGTAGGGACACAGTTAATGGCAGTAGTCATGGCAGCGTTTCCTCAGGGCGTCACCCCACCTGGCACAGGGCCATCACTTGGTGAAAGCCAGCATCACCAGTCCTATACTTTGCCAAGATAGGCTGCTTCAGGTTGTTCTCTGGAGATTCATTATTTGTTGCCTCAGCAGGAGCTATTTTCCCAGTCAGAAGGAGTCCCTTTGCCTGTCTCTGATTCTGATTCATTGACCTGATACTTAAGGTTGACTAGTTCATCACTCTGAACTTCAAATCCCTCTGAACGTCAAACGATATGTATTATATGAATGTATAATGTTATATAATGTATATAACGAATGTATTTTCCTCTTCTGAACATATAAATTTCAACACGTTAGAGAATATAAAATCATGAACTTTACATTGCATACCATAGAAAAGAAAGGGATCATGTCAGCGCCAGTCAAAATCATTTTCATTCAATGTCCTTGTTTAAAAGTTACCTTTTCATCTCTGTGCTCAATTCATCAAAATTGTCAATAGGCCAACTTTCTCTGTTCGCCCTCATCATTTGAACAATGACCATTGTTCTCTGTAATTTCATAATGTGGGGCATAAATAACACTGGGATATCTATAGTTCCTTTAGGAGGCAATGCGATTCCTGTAAAAAACACACAAAAATTTTTTTAATGTGGTAAACATTTTCAGAATATAATTTTTTTCTTTTCCTTTCTTTTTTTAAATTAACATATATTATGTTTCAGGGGTACAGGTCTATGATTCATTAGTCTTATACAAATATAATTTTAACAGCTGAATATAATCTCCTAATTCCTTTATTATCAGTTTTTCAAAATCACTTCTGAGCAAGAAAATGCTTCACGCTAAATTATAAGCGCACTTCACTGGCTTCACTAATTTTCCTTAAATGCCAACAACCCTATTAAAAACACATTTTATCCTGAGGCAAGAAGCTTCTCCTGATGAGGCTGGAAGGGATGAGGAAATGTTGAGAAGTGATGGCTTGGGTTTCCCAGAGTGATAAAAGAACCATAAAACCCATGAGTCTTTCCAAGTCTTACTACATTTTTTAGAAGATCTTATTTATTTATTTATTTGAGAAAGAGAGAGAGAGAAAGCACGCAAGGGAGCATGAGATGGGGGAGGGGCAAAGGGAGAAGGAATAGCAGACTCCAGGTTGAGCAGGGAGCCCCAGGCTATGCTAGAAGGCAGATGCTTAAACAACTGAGCCACCCAGGTGCCCCCAAGTCTTCAGCTACATTTTGCAAAAGCCAAAGTACAGCAATTTTTGACCCTTTTAATACTTTGTATTTTTTTTTTTTTCTAGACAATAACAGCTCCAGGTTTCAGCTTGGAGTAGCTCCAGGTTTCAGCTTGGAGTAGTACCAAAATTGTTACCAGTAAAGTGTTCATTTTTTCAATTGATCCAGGAGGGAAGCCAAAGACTATTTGTGAAAGAAAGGGGGATCCACTCCAGGTTTTAAACCCCAGAAGACAGAAAAACTGACAGCATCTTCTTGTGTTCTAATAAAATTGAAAATTTTCAACTGTTAACATAAGAATCACCTGCAAAACTTGTTAGAAGCCTGCTAAGCTCCACCTATACATTCTTACTTATTCAGTCTGGGCTGGGACCCAAAAGCTGCATGTTTATGTAGCTCCTTATTAGTTCTAGAAGCACATGGTCATGCAGCCACACTTTGAAAAACAATGTGTCCTTCCTATTGGACAAGTATTGAGAGGCTGGAAGCATGGTGAGCTTCTGGCTATTTAAAGCAGTGAGGATTTCTGAGGGAAGGATGTCTTCCTTTATTTTGAAGAGTAACACTATTTCTTTATAAGAAAAGAAGAGATTATTTGACTATATTCTGGTTATTTAAATTCTTTGTTATAAAAATCAATGATTTTTGAAGCTATTTTTTCTCAGCTAAGAACACTGTACTAAACCATTAAGAACATTAAGAAAAGATTAGAAAATGGCCCCTGTGCAAAATATCCTGACTCAAAATTCTTATGTTTTTAAATTTTAAATTTTACTCCTTCAGGAAATGAAAATGTTCTGTCTCATAGCATAGTTAATCATAGCTAATAATTAATATGAATACTACTTAATAAGTATTGAGTATTTGTTCCATGCCAGGCACTGTGCTAAGTATTTTTCACACAATACCCCACTTCAATCTCGGAAAATCACTGCAAATTACACGCTACTATGTTTCTCATTTTAGAAGTGGAGCAAGTGAGACAATTTGGTGCAAAAACTGGTCAAAGAAGACAGTGTTGCTTAAGATATCTAAACAGTGTCTGCCATCTTCAACTTTGTCTTCATGAACTCTTAGAGGTTTAATGAATCATTGCATTCAAATGGGTAAAAGTAGCAAGAGGATAGGATAAAGAGTTGGAATAGGAATAAAAAGAGAAAGAGCTGGTGGAATAAACCATCCACGTATCCCCAGGGAAATCAAGTTTAGAAAGGATCATTTACCCTTATAAAATTCTATGTTATCACTAAAAATAGCTTTTAGTGTGACTAAAAGTAAAACCTACACATTTAGATGGTGTAAGGAGCCAAGACAAAGATACGAAAAGGATAATTCATTTTCAACATCATGCTTTCTTATAATCTTTGAATCGAAACTATGGAAAGACAATGCAATGATAAGTTCATTTACTTAAAATTCCAGTAGCCTGTTTGTGGCTGTAACGTTTTACCGGTCTACAAGTAGAGGGAGTTCTCCGCCGAAGTGATCATAAGCCTCCTTCACTGTTATTCCATCTTTGTATAGTAAGAATCACTGTGCTACTGTTCACTTCCATGAAATCACTGAAATTTAACATCAAAAAGAACTTCGAGAATTTATCGAGTTCATTTTGTATCTCACAAATGAGTTTTATTTCCTGTGGTTTTCCCATTATCCTGTGGAACACTTTGAATAGAGACAGGAAAGCTGTCCTCACTTCTACCATACAAAAAATCTACCCGTGTTTTATTCTAATACCTATATGCTCTCATTTTTATAGTGATTGGATTGATTTGTAATTTATCCATATATATGAAATGAAGAAGAATGTATCTAATGTTACTGATTTTCTATATGGGGCTAATTATACAAAACCACTTGTTAAAAAAAAAATTCACTGACTTGAAATGCTACCTTCATGGCATGTCCATACATATTTTACTCTTTTTCTGGATTTCTTAGATGTCAGTCTTTTTTTCTCTTCATTTGTACATGTCACATTGCTGTAATTACAGGTTTTACTTTCTAGTGGGACTAAGTGCCTCCTCCTCCAGCTCATTTTTTAAAAGAATTTTCCTACATTTGGAATGAACAGTTAGCTCCAGGAAATGGATGGGGTGGCAAACACTACATTTAATACAATCATCCTACATTTATACTTTTGGGATAGCTGACATTTTTGCCTATTCATGATCTATCCAAGAGCAAGCATATGGCCTTTATTTTTATTTTTTTTAAGATTTTATTTATTTATTTGACAGAGAGAGAGAAAGCAAGAGAGAGAATACAAGCAGGGGGAGTGGGAGAGGGAGAAGCAGGCTTCCCGTGGAAAGCAGATGCTTAAGGACTAAGCTACCCAGGCGCCCCAAGCCCTGTATTTTATATATCTCATCTGGGCATTGTATTAGGTGCATCTAAGTTCTTGGAATAGGTTTGTGGCCAGTTTTAATTTTCAGTCTTGCCAGAGGCTTATTTCAGCATCTTCATAGGAATTTAGCAGAAAGCTGAGAGAAACCATATAAGTTTTTTTCTATCTTCTGACAAGGAAATTCGGCTACTATGATGATACTCATTAGGTTGATAAACATTCTAAACTCAAAACATTTGCTTGAGCTTATCTCTTTCTGTTTTATCCCACTTCCATATGGTAACCACACAAAATAACCACACATATATTTACTTTTTTTCTATTACAGCTATCATTCTTCAAGGTCAAAACCCTAATAAACATTGGGATATGCACATTTTATTTTACACAGTTAATTTTATGGACTTATATATTTTATGAGAGATATACATTATTTAAAGAATTTTCAAAACCCTGATAATACTTTGTGCTTACTATCTGAGAAACATTACAAAGTGTGATATTACTATTTTGCCTTTGAAATCTCCTATGGTCTTGTTGCACTTAGCATTCAAATTTTATTCAGTGCATTTTAAAACTGCTATTTTGATTGCTCTTTTGATTAAAGGTGTTAGAAATATTTATGCACTGATCTCTCATTTGAAATACAGAAATTATACAATGCTTTAATGGCTATGAGGTTTCCTGCCTTCTTAGAAGAAAATCTTCTCAAGAGAGTAAAATGAGCATAATCCTCATTTTAGCAATAAAAGTATTTCATCCTGGGAGATTCATTTTTAATCACTTGAGTGGTATGACATTACTACTTCCCACAGCATAATTTCTAATATTTAGCATGGCCGTAGGAACGGCCCATGTCAGGTAATCAAAGAGATACTAAGAAACATATTAACACCCTAAGTCATGCTATTATTTTGGTTATCGTGCTTTATTTTAAATGAGTACAAATTTTAAATTTTAATTTTAAATAAGAGTACGAGATGAACAGGACTTGTCTCCAACCAGTTTCAAACATGAAATCTATTCACTTTCTACTTGGATATTTTATTTTTTGAAAAACTGATTTCAAAAATTTTTAAACTATGACTAAAAAAAAAAATGGAACAGAATTGTTAATGTGGTGGTTTGGAGAAGAGTTCTTTCATTGGTTCCTGAGGAGGTGGATTATGTGTGGCCACTGTTCCCTGGCCACTATTGATATGACGAAGCCCTGATCTCCTGTATCTTAGAATGTGACTATATTCGGAGTTAGGGCCTTTGCAGATGCGGTTAAGTTAAAATAAGACTGCTAAGGTGGGCTCTAGTTCAATATGACTGGTGTCCTTATAAAAAGAGGAAATTCAGTTACACAAACACACACCAGGAATGTGCATACCCCAAAGGAAAGATGATGTGAGGACATGATGAGAAGGCAACCATCTACAAGCCAAAGAGAGACACCTTGGAAGAAACCAAACCTCCCAATTCCTTGATCTTAAACTTCTAGCTTGCAAAACAAATTAGCTCGAGAAAACAAATTTATTTTGTTTAAGCCAGTTTTAATACCTAGTCTAGTATTTAGTTATTATAGCTCTAGCAAATCTAATTCATGAAATTATCTTTTCTTATGTTAGAGGCTGAAGTATGGGATGCCATTGAATTGGCTTACAGAAATTCTAATTCCAGAATCTCAAACATAAGGCAGGGGTGCTTGGGTGGCTCAGTGGGTTGAGCACCTGCCTTCAGCTCGGGTCATGATCCCAAGGTCCTGGAATTGAGCCCTGTGTTGGGCTCCCTGCTCAGTGGGGAGCTTGCCTATCCCTCTTCTCCCTGCCTGTGCTTTCTCTTACTATCTCTGTCTCTCCCTCTATCTCTGTTTCTCTCTCTCAAATAAATTAATTAATTAATTATTTTTTAAAAAGACCTCTTTAAAAAAAAAAACATAGGACAGATAAAGAAACTTGATTTTGATTGCTATTTGGCAGCCACGATCATGGATAAGCTAGGGATGAAGGATTCTTCCTTTCCTACTTGTATCTTGACTCAACTGAATGGGGGCATCTAATGAAGAGCAAAGAGGACATTTCAGGGATTGCGTTTTACTCTAAGTGAAGTAAGGCAAGCAGAGAAAGTAAATTATTCACTTACTTGTGGAACATAAGGAATAACATGGAGGACATTAGGAGAAGGAAAGGAAAAGTGAGGTGGCGGGGTGGGAGGGGGATTGGAGGGGGAGACGAACCACAAGAGACTGGACTCCAGGAATCAAACTGAGGGTTTCAGAGGGGAGGGGAGTGGGGGATGGGTCAGCCTGGTGATGGGTATTAAGGAGGGCACGTATTGCTTGGAGCACTAGGTGTTATATGCAAACAATGGATTGGGGAACACTGCATCAAAGACGAATGATGTAATGTATGGTGACTAACAACATAATAAAAGTAAATAAAAACAAAACGAAAAAAAAAAAAAAATCAGAGCCTCCTGACCAGATGCACAGTGAAGGAGAGAGTTTGCTATGATTAAAGGCCATCAAATACATGCTGCATAAGTCCTGACAATGATGAAAGAAGGGTTTTGAGGTTTACCTGTGTGTTTAGAATAGACTACCTTAGTGTTCCTTCCAGCTCTAATATCCTGTGATAACATTTTTTCCTCACAAATAGAAAAGATAAATAAGATTCAAAAACTTAATTTCAGGGAATTGAACATTTTCTTGGAAAGTAGCTAATTTTAATTTCAATTAAGATCACCCACAGAAAATTCTAAGATAAAATAATGTCTAGTACTACAACTAATATACTTTATTGATCAACTACCATGCCTTCCTTACCTCTGCATCATACTAAGTAGCATGTGTGTGTGTGTGTGCGCACATGCGTGCACACACGTAAACACATGTGTATATGTATATGCATGTGAGATCTCTCTACTTATAGGAATACTCTATGATACAGTGTAGAGCATGACCTTTAGAAGCTTAAATCTTTGCTCTGTTATTAGTACAGAGAAAATTATTTATATTTCTTTTTTTTTAAATATTTTATTTATTTATTTGACAGATCACAAGTAGGCAGAGAGGCAGGCAGAGAGAGAGAGGAGGAAAAAGGCTCCCTGCTGAGCAGAGAGCCCAATGTGGGGCTCAATCCCAGGACCCTGGGATCATGACCTGAGCTGAAGGCAGAGACTGAGCCACCCGAAAATTATTTATATTTCTAAATGAGATTTTTCCTTTATGAAAAAGTGAATATAATATACATAATCAAGATTTTGCTATGGCAAAGGTAGTACTCCAGTTCCATCCACATAATCCCATTTTGTACAGTAGAACACTGTTTCTCTACTGTTTTATACCTCACTTCCTCATTCAGAAAATGCTATGTGCCATGCACTATAATAAGCACTGGGAATGAAACAGTGAAAAAAATGTATCCCCTGCTTTCCTGAGTCATGCAATCCAGTATGCATTAGGGGGCGAGGGTAGGAGTCAAGCAATAAAAAAATGTATTTGTATGCAAGGTGTAAATAAAACAATAAAGGGTTAGAGAGTCATGTGGATGTTAACATAGGGTGGTTGGAGGCTTCTCTGATAAGGTGTCATTTGCACAGAGCACCCAAGGAAGTTTGAGAAGCCTTGTAGACATCCATGGCAGGGACTGTGGAGATAGCAAGTGGCTATAAGAAGTGGATTTAAGGAGAGGCTGAAGCTGGGCCTATCAATTTAGAAGTTCTTTTTTTTTTTTTTTTTAAGATTTTGTTTATTTATTTATTTGACAGATAGAGATCACAAGTAGGCAGAGAGGCAGGCAGAGAGAGAGGAGGAAGCAGGCTCCCTGCTGAGCAGAGAGCCTGATGCGGGGCTCGCTGGGATCATGACCCGAGCCGAAGGCAGAGGCTTTAACCCACTGAGCCACCCAGGCGCCCCAATTTAGAAGTTCTTATAATCTCATATGTGGCTGAATGAGGAGACCTCATAGGGAAGGAATGTGGCTAGAAATTAAAAGAAGACTGAGCCTTGGGCCTCCAGGAAGTCACAGGGATGGGAATAAGGGAGAAGCAAGCAAAAGAGAATGAGGAGGACTTCAGAGAGAGAGAAGGAGAATCAAAGGTGAATGAAGTCCTGGAAGCCAGTTGTTTCCAAAACAGTCAGAGACCAGCTGTGTTGAGTAAAGATCATGAGCTGGACAAGACAAGGACTGCATACAGATGATTAGATCTGGCAGTGTTAGGTTACTGATGAACTTAAAAGGAGTACCCATGGACAGATGGGCCATACAGCCAGATTAGGTGAAAAAGATAATGGTTTAAGAAGTGAGGACCGGGGGCACCTGGGTGGCTCAGTGGGTTAAAGCCTCTGCTTTCGGCTCAGGTCATGATCCCAGGGTCTTGGGATCGAGCCCCACATCGGGCTCTCTGCTTGGCAGGGAGCCTGCTTCCTCCTCTCTCTCTGCCTGCCTCTCTGCCTGCTTGTGGTCTCTATCTGTCAAATAAATAAATAAAATCTTAAAAAAAAAAAAAAAAAGAAGTGAGGACCATAAATATAGACAAGCTTCTACCATATTCTGCAATCAGAGAAATGAGATTGTAGCTGGCAAGGATAAGGGGTAAAAAGAGACATGTCTTTGAACATCAGGAGCTATTATTATAGCATGTGTATGTTGCTAGGAATAATACAATAAGAATTATTATAGAGAAGACAAAAGGAGAAACTTCTGGAGAGTTCCATGTAGTTAATGGATTCAGCAAACAAGTAGAGGGATGGCTACAAGGGTATAGAGAACTTTTCCGATATAATGGGAGGGGATATAAGACATAGGGGTGAAAAATAGAATTAGGCTGGTTGGTATAATGGAAGAACCAGATAATTAGACTCTGATTTGAGTCTATTCTCAATGAAACAGGAAGAATATCAGATGTGAGAAGAAGAGGAAATGCTGGAGGTCAGTAGTAGTTACCAAGTTTCAATTCGCTGTAGGAAATTTTACTATAAGCAGATTTTACTAAAGGAAAATCATGTCCCACCAAAAGTTCACCATTTAAAATTTACTTATTTCTCTGCTTTCCCTTCTCTCCATCGATTCATCTATACATCTATCAACCATTCTACCTGTCTTAAAGGCCTATAATGCCTAAGCAGATACTAGTCTTCTCTTTGTTAGAGTATCTTTCACCTTTATTTCTGCAACTAGGAAAATTGCATTTTTAAAATGGGGGGGCACGGTGCCTTGGGCTCCATTTTACAAGCCCAGACATTATATAAACTATTTTAATAATTCAATTTCTGTTCTCTGAGTAGAAATACTCTAGTGGTGTATGTGGGTCTAAATTTCAGATTATAGAGGCTTTTCTAAAAGCCAGGCATCCAGACATCTTTGCATAAGAAAAGCTGTAGCTTTGTGTCTTGTAATAAAATCAGTAGCTTCACTGACTAGTTAAGAAATCCACCTGCTTGATCCATTCATCTGTTGTAAACCTGGTGATTCACAGACCTGGGGATAAAAATATATGTATATAAAAAATATATGTTTATAAAAAATAAAAAATAAAAAATAAAAAATAAAAAAAAAAAAAAAAAAAAAAAAAAAAGAAATCCACCTGCTTTACGCTATAAATCATAATTACAAATCTATGTGATTAGAACCTGTGCTTATTTGTGTGTTAAATTGGTCATTTGACATAATAGGAGGAGAATTTTTATTAAAAATGTGAAATCATGCTCAGCAGCAGACATAATTTAATAAACATTCATGACAATTATCTGGAGACCTGGGCATACTTTACGTTAGGCAGCAGCTCGCATGGTAAATGTCACTAAACACTGAGCTCTTTTTTTTTTTTTAAGGATTTTATTTATTATATTTTTACAGAGAGAGACTGAGAGAGAGAACAGGAAGAGGGGCAGATGGAAAGGGGAAGAGAATCTTTAGCAGACTCCATGCTGATCACTGAGCCAGGTTCAATCCCTTGACAACGACATCAATCCCATGACCCTGAGATCATGACCTGGGGCAAAATCAGAGTTGGATGCTTAACTGACGGAGCCACCAGGAACCCCTAAACACTGAGGTCTTAAAGATGTCCTCCAATTCACAAATAGCAATATTTGGTATCAAAAACATACTACTTTATCAAATAACATTTTTATTATTGATTGTCAAATTACATGATATATGTTAACTAAAATCAACATGAAACATATCAATGATCTCTTATAAGGGAAAAACCAGGGGCGCCTGTGTGGCTCAGTCATTAAGCGTTTGCCTTCGGCTCAGGTCATGATCCCAGGGTCCCGGGATTGAGCCCCACATCGGGCTTCCTGCTCCGCGGGAAACCTGCTTCTCCCTCTCCCACGCTCCTGCTTGTGTTCCCTTTCTCGCTGTGTCTCTATCAAGTAAATAAATAAAATCTTTAAACAAACAAACAAAAATGTCTCCTTACTAAATGCTAATGCTAGAACTCTGCTTATTTAGCTCTGATTATTAGCAATCATATAAATATAAGTGATGCATAGTATATCTTTTAAGCAGTAGATACTACAGATACCAAACACAGTATATATATTTATCCTTTAGCTTATTCTCTTATAATATCACCCATATACAATACAAAAATATTTGAAATAATTATAAGTATGCAGCTTTAAGAAATGAAAGAGAGATCCCATATACCCTTTACCCAGCTATCTTCCATGGTAACATCCTGTAAAACTATAAAAGAATATAAAAACCAGAAATATTTAAGGGCACCTGGGTGGCTCACTTGGTTAAGCATCTGACTTGATTTCAGCTCAGGTCATGATCTCAGGGTTGTAGGATCAGGCCCCATGTTGGGTTCACTGGGGAGTCTGCTTGAGATTATGTCTCTCCCTCTGCCCTTCCCCAATGCATCTTCCCTCGAGTGCTCTCTCTAAAATAAATAAATTTTTAATAAAGGAAAAAAGAGGGGGAACCCAGGATATTTATATTGATATAGTCAAGATATAGGAAATTTTCACCACCACAAGGATCCCTCTGGTTGACCCTTTACAGACACCCCTACTCGATCCCTACTCCATCCTTGAATCATTACAACCACTAATCCATGCTCCATTTCTAGAAATTTGTCACATCAAGAATGTTAAATAAATGGAATCATATTGTAAGTAAATTTTTGAAATTGGCCTTTTCATTTAGTGTTAAGTCCCTGGACATTTGATCAAGTTGTGCTTATTAGTGTTTCATTCTTTTCTACTGCTGTAGTTCGTGTTATGGATGGACCAGTTTGCTTCTTATTCACCTACTGACAGGCAACTAGGTAGTTTGCAGATTTGGGCTACTATATGGATAAATATGCCATGAACATTCATGCATATGTTTTTATGGATAAATAAACTTTCATTTTTCTGGGATAAATTCCCAGGAGTGAAACTATTGGATGACAAAAAGTCGCATGTCTGCCTTTACAAAAAACTACCAGTTTTCCAGAATGGTTCTATCCCTTTTCATTCCCTCCAGTGGTGTATGAGCAATCACTTCTCTACATCTTTCCCAACACTTTATGTTGTTAGTATTTTTTTAGTTTAACCATTCTAATGTGTTTGTAGTAAAATTTCATTATGGTTTTATTTTGCATTTCCCTAAAGACTAATTATATTGAACACCTTTTCATGTGCTTATTAGTCACCAGTATATCTTCCTTGGTGAAATGTCTGTTCATGTTCTTTGATCATATTCTACTTTAATTGTATTTTTATTAGTGAGTTTTCTGTACTTTTTATGTTTTAGATACCAATCCTTTATCATGTTTTGCAAATATTTTCACCCAGTCTGTAGCTTTCCATTTCATTATCTTCTCTTGGGCTTTTACATAGCAAAATATTTTAGTTTAATGATGCCCAATTTATTAATTTTTCCTCTTATGGAATTTGCTATTAGTGAAATATAAGAACTATTTGCTTAGCATTGTTTTAAGTTAAATTTACATAAGTTATGATCATCTTTTTTTTTTAAGATTTTATTTATTTACTTTCGAGAGAGAGAGAGAGAGAGAGAGAGAGTGTATGTAAGTGGGGGGGTTGGGACAGAGGGAGAGGGAGAGAGAGAATCCCAAGTAGACTCTGTGCTGACTACGGAGTCAAACTTAGGGTTCGATTTCAAGACCCCGAGATCATAACCTGAGCCGAAATAGAGTCAGATACTTAATCGACTGAACCACTCGAGCACCCCAAGGGGTGAGCATCTTGACAGGAATTGCATTAAACCTATGGATCAATTTGGGTAGAACTGACATCTTTACTATATTGAGTTTTGCACCACATGAATACAGTGTTATCTCTATTTATAAGTTGTTTGATTTTATCATTTTTGTATATAAGTCCTCTACAGGTTTTGTTAGATTTATTTCTAAGTATTTCATTTATTTGGAAAGATTGTAAATGGTATTATGTTTTTAAACTCTGTTTCCATGTTCTCACTGCTAGTGTATATAAATATGATTTGTATATTGTTCTTATTTACTGTAGCATTCCTGAACTCAATACTCCCACAGACTTTTTTTTTAAGATCTCTTCGGATTTTCTGATAGACCATCATGTGATATGAAAACTGGGATTGTTTTCTTCCTTTCCATTCTATTTGCCTTTGCTTCCTTTGCTTGCCATTTTGTATTCACTAGGACTTCCTTTAAATCACTTTTTTTTTTTTAAAGATTTTATTTATTTATTTGACAGAGAGAAATCACAAGTAGATGGAGAGGCAGGCAGAGAGAGAGAGAGAGGGAAGCAGGCTCCTTGCCAAGCAGAGAGCCCGATGCGGGACTCGATCACAGGACCCTGAGATCATGACCTGAGCCGAAGGCAGCGGCTTAACCCACTGAGCCACCCAGGCGCCCCTAAATCACTTTAAATAAGTGATGAGAATGGCATCCTTATGTCCCTGCCTATTTTAGAGAGAAAGTACTTTGTTTCATCATTGAACCCAATATTAGCTGTAGTTTTATCAAGTCAGCTCTTTATCAGGTTGAGGAAATTCCCTTTTATTCCTAGGTCATAAAGAGTTTTCTAAGAAATGGATATTGGGTTTATTCTAATGCTTTTTCCATATTGATTGACATGTGATTCTTCCCCCTTAATCTTTCTAACAGGGTGGATTATATTAACGCAGTTTCAAATACAGAACCAGTCTTTACTTCTAGAATAAACCCCATTTGGTTGTGGGTGTATTTTTTGTTATATAGTGATGGATTCAATTTATTGACATTTTATGTCTAATTTCATGAATAATATTAGTTTGTAGTTTTTCTTTATTGTGATTTTCTGGGGTTTGTTTTCAGGGTAATGCTGGTCACAGAATAGGTTATATAGTGTTCTTTCCCCTTCTTTTTTGGGGAAGAGTTTGAGAAGGATTTATGTTAATTCTGTAAATATCTGATAGAATTTTCCACTGAGGCCATGTGAGCCTGAAAATTTCTTTTTGGAAGTTTTTCAATTATGAATTCAATTTCTTTAATAGTTATAGGACTATTCATATTATCTATTTCATTGTTGATGAATACTGGTAGTTTGATATTTACTAGAAATGAAGCATTTTCTCCCACATTGTTGTATTTATATGTTTAGAGCTGTCTGTAACACTGCTTTATTTCTCTAATATCTTAGGGTTATGTGTAGTGGTACTGCCATGAACTACTTGAGCATATTTTAGGATTCTAACTGATTTATAATGTTTTTTAGTATATTTCTTCATGTAACTTTCTTAGTTGTTTTAAATGATAATTCAATATACACATGTAACCTACTGCTGTCCACAGGTATCAATATTTAGCTACTTTGAATGAAGTGTATATACCTTATATTTTAAAATGTACTCAGGATTTGTTTTAATCACATGTGGTAACATACAGACACAGAAGTGACTGTCATGAAGAAGTTTCTATACTCATGTACCTCTAGAAACAGGAGGCATGCCATGCCATTCAGGGCCACAGGGAGAAGCACCAGAGTAAGTCATGAGGTGGGAGAAAAGGCAAAAGTCTTTATTGTGGTTTTCATGGGAAGGAATGAGCAAGATAGGGTAAATTGGCTAAACAGGTTTAGGATTGGCTAGTTCGAAAAATTTCAGTAGGCTTTAGAGAGTAAGTGTTCCTAGCCCCGGGTAATAAGGGTAGGAGGATGTTGGTCTAGAATGTAAAAGCCTAACAGAAGAGGTGTGGGAGGTGTGGATTCTAAATTTGTTAGTTTGGCTACAAAAGGTGCTCACAAATGAGTCATTTGCTATCTCTGGGAATTAGCTAACCCTGGGAGAGACAGTTCCCAACAAAGTCCCAGGTACCAGAGCATCAAAAATATAGAAATTAGGAAAATACAATTAATATATGTTTCCATTTAGGTCACTTTATCTGCTCCATATTTCAAATATAATTATCTTAAGACTTTTTTTCTCTCTCTAGATAGATAGAGATATATAAATAGACTCCATAACACGAAGTAGAGTTTTTGCTTCAATCAGCAAATATGATTTAAGGAACTCAATAGAAGTTAGAGAGTCTACTAATATTTCTCTTACCCATTTCAATGTTCTTCACTTTCTGAAGTTCTAATTCTTCTTATGTTTTCACTTCCTATCTGTTTAGAGAATACTTGTCATCTATTCTTTTTTTAAAATTTAATTTCTTTTCAGTGTTCCAAAGTTCATTGTTTATGTACCACACCTAGTGCTCCTCATCCATTTCTTTTTTTTTTTTTTAAGATTTTATTTATTTATTTGACAGACAGAGATCACAAGTAGGCAGAGAGGCAGGCAGAGAGAGAGAGAGAGAGAGAGAGGAGGAAGCAGGCTCTTCGCGGAGCAGACAGCCCGATGCGGGGCTCGATCCCAGGACCCTGGGATCATGACCCGAGCGGAAGGCAGAGGCTTTAACCCACTGAGCCACCCAGGTGCCCCTCCTCATCCATTCTTTAAGGACTGGTTTGAATTGGCTTACAGAAATTCTAATTCCAGAATCTCAAACATAAGGCAGGAGCGCTTGGGTGGCTCAGTGGGTTAAGCCTCTGCCTTCGGCTCATGTCATGATCTCAGGGTCCTGGAATCGAACCCCACATCGGGCTCTCTGCTTGGCGGGGAGCCTGCCTCCCCCCACTCTCTGTTTGCCAGTCCGCCTGCTTGTGATCTCTCTCTCTCTGTGTCAAATAAATAAATAAAATCTTTTTAAAAAATCGTCTTCCTTTTCCCTCATCTAAGAATGTCTATTTCCCCTACATTCATGAGGGATATATTCTCAGGATATAAAATTTGCAGTTCACAGTTCTTCCTTTTCTGGCCTCCATGGTTTCAGATGAGAACTCTCTTGATATCTGAATTGCTGTTTCCCTGTAACACACCATTTCTCTCTGGCTGCTTTCTGTCTTTTGTTCACTGAAGTTTAATTACGATGTGTTTTGCTATGCTTTCCTGTTGCTTTAAACTACTTGGCATTTACTAGTCTCTTGAATCTTAAATTTATGTATTTCATCACAAGTTTTCAGATATTATATCTTTGAATAATGTTTCAGTCACAGACTCTCTTCTCCCTCTGGGGCTCTGATGTGACTTTTATCTTTTTATTATTTTCCAACAGGTCCCTGAAACTCTGTGCTTTTTTTATTTTTCAGTTTATCTTCTCTCTGTTGCTCAGTCTGTGATGATTCTAATTTTTCCTCACATTCACGGGTTCTATTCTCCATCATTTCCATTCTCTTCTTGATCGTATCCAGTGAGATATTTATTTAACTTATTTTACCAGTACAAGTACTTCAATTTGGTTCTTTAACTTACATTTTTTCTCAGATTCCCTTTTTCAATTTGTTCAATGAGAATTCAAAATTATTTGTTGAAGTAGAATGTGGGACATGGATTTACACTGCCTCATTGCAGAAGGGTGGTGTGGAAGGTCTGTTCCCTGATGGGCCCAAGAGAAATGAACAAGACAGGAAGAAGCAGAGTGCCAGCTAGCTCTACCAGTCACCACTTCATTCTACCTCACTGATGCTAGGTGGGGTTGGAGGCTCAGTTTTCCACTGGTCCCGGCTCACATATAGAGAGAAGGGTTCAGAAAGCCAACCATCCTGCCTCAGATCACTTCATTTTACCTTGTTGATGCTTGCTAGGGGTGTAGACTGTGGTCCCCACTGGATCTCACTGACTCCAAGGAATGGGATGGAATAGGAGTGGCTAATGGCCCTGGTTTACTCCCTACTGGATCTTGCTGACACCAGAAAGGGAAGAAAAGTAGACTGCTTACTAGCCCAACATACACCAATTTGCTGTCTCACTGACAACAGGTGTAGGTAGAGGTAGCTCCTTGAGGCACCAGCTCCTTAAGTCTCATTATTCCTGGGTGAGGATGAGCTTTCAGCTTAAAACAGCACTGTTGACAACTTCCTGGTGGGGTACTATGAGCTCTACCTGTTTCTGCCAGGGAAGAAATAGAAATTAAACTCTACTCTTGGCTCCACCAACTCTGTTGTAGCAAGGGAACTGGAGCACTGCCTACTTCAGCTGGGAGAATGACAGATTAGTTTTGCTGCTTGGCCCCATCAACAGAGATAGGCAAGGGGAATCAAACTGTGCTGCTTAAGAGACATGAGGGTGGAAGGATGCAAAATCAATGATCTCCTTGGCCCTACTGAGACTACTGAGAAGGGGACATGTGATTTTCCCACTGTTTGTCTAGAGTAGGGTAGGAAGAAAAGGACTACGCCATCTTGGTGAAACCAGAAGCCCAAAAAATAGGAGTATTTTAAAAATATTCTGGCAAATATGAATTGTTTCCAATATTTATAGATAATCCAAGACATCTTTTTTTATATTATGGTTTTCTTAGTTCTATGATTTCTTTTGGAATAAAAAATATTGCTAAACATTAAAATGTAAAAATCAAGGAATATAAAAAATTAATTAGAATATTTAATGCAACTAACAATAATAATAGTGTATTTCAAAGTGGTGATAAGGATTTTTCTAATTACAGGGAAACAATGTCTTCTCAGGGTAGAGTCAGGTTTCAAGAAGGTACAGGAATCAGTTAGATTGATTGATTTGGGGATAGAGGATTTTCCCTATGACAATCGAGAATTCCAGAGGAATGTGTGGTAAATAAAGTCTTAGAGTCTGGAAAAGAGAGGAAGTTATGATTAAAAAAGTGAATGTACCAATGAGCACCAGGGGATGCACCTGGTTCAGCACCAAGTGTTGAATCACTATATTGTACACCTGAAACTAATATTACACTGTATATTAACTAACAGAAATTTAAATAAAAATTTTTAAAAAGTGCATGTACTGCTCTTGAGGATATTAATGCTGATAATGAGGGATGAACCAGAAGAACTGGGGTTCATACGGTAACAGATATAAAGAGGGATAACTGTATTATTACATACTTCCACATGGAAGAAAGACAAATTGTGGTGATAAGGTCTCACATTTCCACTACCTCTGGGGATGAAACCTAGGAGGCAGGAAAGATTGGATAACTTAGCACATATACATTACACGTAAGGATTTACTAATGGCTTGAAAATAACTGACCAATTATTTAACTCTTTCTCACTACCTAAACACATGCATATGTTTTGCTATATATGAGCTCAGCTATCTCAAAACTCAGCCCTCACAAGCAACAAACTACAAGTGAACCCTCGGGCAATGTTGAGAGTTAGGGGTGCCAACTCCCATGCAAAGTCAAAAATCTGCATATAACTTTTGACCCCTAAAGCCTTAACTACTAAGGGCCTACTGTTGGCTGGAATCCTTACTGATAACATAAACAGTCAATGAACATATAGTTTTATGTTAAATGTATTATATACTGTATTCTTACAATAAAGTAAGCTACAGAAAAGAAAATCATAAGGAAGAGAAAACACATTTCTAATACTGCACTATAAAAACCCACATATAGGAGACCTGAGTAGTTCAAATTCATGTTGTTCAAGGGTCAGCTTTAATGTCAAATATGGAGAGTTTGCTAATGAACTCAGGGACCGAGGGCCCCTCTGCAAGGTAAGTGTCTGACCATTTACCTTTTACTTCTGATATCAGTTTTCTTCCTGATACAAGTTGTGATAAAGATCACAGTACCATTTACATATGATAATAAAATGGATAACGTGTAATGATGACTTCTTCTGTTCCTACAAGGGGTCAGGGACTCCAATACATGCCGGACTCCAATACATTACAATCCTTTATAGCTACGGGAATTTGGTAAGAATAAAAGTGGCAAAAGGTAATGAGTGCTTGTGCCAAGTCAGAATAGAGAAATCCTACAGTGAATGTTTTCATAAAATGCATTTATCACAGCCCCTTTATGAGATACTGAAAAAATATAAATCTAATCCCTTCTGTAAGATTAAATTTTGACTTGCCCACAGAACTGGTGACAGTAGAGAGTTTCAATTGTGTACTTATTTCCCACTCATGGAGACCATGACAACTTATATGCATTTGATTTTACTTTCAGCCTTAAATATACATAGGATTGTCAGCTAAACGAAGAAGAAGAAAAAAATGATAACAATTTCCATTCAGGTGTAATTGGATTTTTGACATATCAGATAGAGCTCTGATTACATTTGACAGATGCATATTGATTTTCATTTTAAACTCTTCTGATCCAACATACTTTGTTATTTCTGGAATTTTTTTCCTTGGAATTAAATAAAGGTTTGAAGTGATAGAAAATTTTAATTAACCGCACTGACTGAATTTAACACCTATCCTGGAACTGGAGTCTGATTGTATATATTTTTTCATACAAAAACAATGAAAAATGTTATATTTGTGTAGCATAAGGCAGAAATTTGGGGGTTTAGAGTGTCAGAAGACATGGCTTAGAACATGTTCTCACTTATCAAAGTCTAAGAGTTCAAACAAAAATGCAAAGTCTATACAACTGCATTAAGCTTCTCAAAAGTGACCCCAAAGTGCTAAAGCTGTCACCACTTTTACTATCTCTCAACACTTTCTTTATAGCTTTTATCTCTTGAGGCTCTTGCACAGAAGCAAACGCAGTGTATGTTTTTTTATACCTGATTCTGTGCCAGTGACCTTCAGTATTTCTGCCCTGGTTTCTTCTCTCTCACATATATGTGGATAGATAAATACTCAATTTTAAGCATGTTTTATTCTGTTTCTCCCCAAACAGGCACTTGATTCTTGATCCCAATATAATAAAAACATTATTAGGCCAATAAAACTTGAAAGAGTATATTTCATCTTACAAAACACAATTTTACCCTCAAACTCACACCTTGTTTGAGTCCTAAAGTAGTCAAAAAGCATATAAATTGCCTTGCTTTTCACTTAACTATCTGAGCACTTCTATTGCAAATTCTTCTTTCTTATGTCTTTTCTAGCACCTAAGAAAAAAAGTGTTCCATTTTTTAAGAACGAGAAAATATTGTAAATTTAACATCAAAATTAGAATAACTATTCCAAATGCAAACAAACCTATATAGATCTGTGTTTATTAATGTCATTAACATAGAATGACAGAATCTTGGGTTTTAATTTAATGGTCCTCACATATAACCTCCCAGGGAATGCAGGAATATAGTCTAACAAAGTATTAGGAAGATGGCCCCATAGCAACCACTTAAACTCATTCTCTAATGAGGAATTCCTTTTTCTTTTCTTTTTTAATATTTTATTTATTTATTTGACACTGAGAAAGAGCACAAGCAGGAGGAGCAGCAGGCAGAGGGAGTGGGAGAAGCGGGCTTCCCGCTGAGCAGGGAGCCTGATGCGAGGCTCGATCCCAGGACCCTGAGATCATGACCCAAGCTGAAGAAAGATGCTTAACTGACTGAGCCACCCAGGTGCCCCAGGAATTCTTATTTCTTAAGGTATTCAGCTCCTTCATGAAATGAAATCGGAAGGTTTCTCATTGTTTTAGGCCCTGGTTCCACGGCTTAGAGCTACCAGGCTCTAGTTGAAATTCTGCTGTCAGCAGCAATACAGAAAATTGAACTCCATCTTCCACATTCAGAGAGGCCCTCAAGCACTACACATAGCTCTATATTTGTCATGTCTTGCTAATTATTTAAATCCAATGATTTAAGACTTTGACTGTCTTGACTGTCTCTGCTAGGTGCTTTAAGAGGCAACCCAAGGGGCACTTGGGTGGCACAGTCAGTTAAGTGTCCAGCTCCTGGTTTTGGCTTAGATCATGATCTCAGGGTTATGAGATGGAGCCCCACATTGGGATTTCTACTCAGTGGGGTGTCTGCTTGGGGATTTTCTTCCTCTGCCCCTCCCCCCTCCCCCTCCTCTCTCTCTCTCTTTCTGAAGTACATAAATAAATTTTTTTTAAAAAGAGGCAAACCCAAACCAATAAGGTCATCTATGTGTTATATTTCCACCTATGATGAATGATTTCCTGGATCTGCAAATACTGTCCTTGAATCCCTGTCCCCATGGACTACCTTCCCATTGGGATATCACCATTTCTACCTAAGTTATAACATGTTGACTTATTCATAATGTAAGATTTTCCAAATTTCTGATTTCATTCTTTCCTAACAAATATAACTATGTGTGATTTCCTCAGCATCAATGTAAATTCGATCAATATGTCTCACTGGAGATTTTGGTTATAAGTAAAGTTGTCTAGCCATTTATCAGGTATTTACAAGCCATTTCCCAAGATATGACAAAAGATCCTTTATTCCTCAATATTCATGCAAAGAAGTATTTAATTTTCCAGTGTCTTAATATTTAGCATGTTTAATTGACCCAAATTATCCAGGGAAGATGTAATTAGTGCAAAGCAATTTGGAACAATTACCTATATTCTTACACCTGCAAAAAGCAATTTTACTATTATGGCTCAAATTTACTTTAAATTTTTAGATAATCTGACTACAAAGTTTGTTATCAAGAATTAAGAAAAAAACAAAAAATGTGCTCGCAAGCTGAACACCACAATATTCAACTTATGTTACTGATCTTTTGCACTCGTGTGTCAGACATTCTATTTTTTCCTTAATACTTTGCCTTGAAGGGGCGCCTGGGTGGCTCAGTGGGTTAAGCCTCTGCCTTCGGCTCTGGTCATGATCTCAGGGTCCTGGGATTGAGCCCCACATCGGGGTCTCTGCTCAGTTGAGAGCCTGCTTTCCTCTCCCTCTCTGCCTGTCTCTGTGCCTACTTGTGATCTTTCTGTCAAATAAATAAATAAAATCTTTTAAAAAAATAAAAAAAATACTTTGCCTTGAAGACTTCAGCTAAACATTACAGAATAGTGAGACTAAATATCCATTTAGCATTCATTCTAGCATATTGGCTTTCTCTTCCTGCTTTTTGTGATACATCAAATTGCTCAATACGATCTGTTTTTACACAAGACATAGATGGTATGGACTCAGATGAGACTCTATCAGCCATTTATTATAGTCATCTCTGTAGGCTAATTCATTCATTCATGTTGTCCTCAGTAAGGGCTTTTCTAGACACCCTCTTCAAAACTGCATCTTCAACACTACGACTTTCCTTATTCCCCTCTGGTACCCATTTTCTTTCCCCATCCTATTTGATTATTGTCTGTCTTTTCCTACTAGCATGTAAATCCCAGGAGGGGAGAGATATTTGCCTGTTTAGCTCCCTGCTGTATCTACAGAATTTAGAACAGGATCTTAGCATATTGTAGCTCTCAACAAATATTAGTATGAGAATGGTGGAGCCAGGAACTATTTTAGTTACTGGGAAGACCATAGGAAATGAGGGAAAACATCATTTGTGCTGTGGAACTTTAATAGACAGTGGATGAAAAAAGAGGAATAAATTGGTAGATAACTACATAATGGGTTTTAAGTTAATTATTTAGGAAGAGAGAATTGGTGAAGGCTGTTTTCAGGGAAAATTTCTCTAAAGAAGTGACACCAAGTGGAGGCATTTAAAGAATTCAGAGGAAGGTAAGCGAGAAGCTGGGGTAAGAGCATTCCAAGCAGGAGGGTGAGCAATTTAAACTCAGGATTGGCTCAGGATGTTACAGCAGCTCAATGAAGGATGGGAGAGATGAGAGGTGAGGTCAGGGGAAAAGAAAAAAAAAAAAAAAGAAAGAAAATAAATGAAAAAAGCATGGACCAGATGAGGGAGGTGGAGACTTTCTGACCTCACAACTCCTAAACCTGAACTAGATAACATAGGGAGGTTTAAAAAAAGCATAGTGATATAACTCAATTTACAATAGATCCCTCTGTCTTCTGTGCGGAGATCAGAATTTAGGGTGCGAGATAGAAATTAAGGAAGCAATTGTAGCAGTTCAGGTGGTATAGACTAGGGTAAAAATGATGGAGGAGGTAAAGAGGGGCCAGAAATGACATATATACTCATGGCTTTGCGATCGGTATTCACTGATGGACAGGAAATTTGTGCTGAGAACAAAAAAGGAATCAAGTATGACTCCTAGGTGTTTGGCAAGATGAACTAGAAAAATAATGGTGTCACTGAGATGGAAAAAAACTTTGAGGAAGAAATAAGCATGACAGTGAGGGGACAGATATATCAAGAGTAATATTTAGTAAGAGATACCTACTAGATGCGTATGTGAAGAAGGAAATAAGCAGATGAAACTCAAAGAGAAATTCTGGAGTTGGAGATATAAATTAGGAGTTCATGGTGAATAGACAGGATCCACAAACCCCAAAGAATTGACCAGGAAATAATACAGCTGGAAAAGAGACAGGACTGAGCCTCAAATCAGGCCAACATCTTGAGTTCTGATAGCAGATAAAAAACAGAAAAGACGACTCACAAGGGCTGAACAATGACACATGAGAAAAACCAGAAGTCAAGTTAATATAACATTTCGAGGAAGAAAGGTCCACTATGTCAAATACTACTGAGATATAAAGATAAGGACACAGCATTGACCTGTAGACTCTGCAACATGAAAGCACAATTTCCTTGACAAAACTAATTTTAGTTAAGCTGTTAAGATTAAATTCTCACTGAAGTGAATAAGAGCATTGATAATAGAGATAAAGAAGCAGAAACAGTGAGGACAGATAACTTTTTCCAGGACTTTTTCTTCAAAGAAAAAGAGAGAAGTGGTTTGGGGACTGCAGAGGCCATTGGATCAGGGTGTTAATCTAACATATATTGATATTGTGCTGGGAATCATCCAGTCAACGCAAACACTGTAGATAGAGGTAAGACGAGGATAACTGGGTGGAAAGTCTGTTGAATAAATCAGAAGAGGTAAAATCTGGGTTCCAAGTGGAGGGGCAGGTTTGTGACAGGCATACAAACCAGGTGGCCATAGTAATGAAAGTCAGAAGTTTTTCTTTTTTGTTTTGTTTTGTTTCTTTTTGTCTCCCAGCCATATTCAGCTATGTGTGTGCAAGTGTAGAAAGGACAGTTAGTCTGTGTCTGCTGTAGTAGACTGGACCACTTTTTCTCATACTTCAGTCCTCTTTATTATAATTATATAATCATGGCCATGGTTTGATTGTGATTTGACTTTGACATTTCCCTTGTTACGGCAGACAGACTATATCTCCATTGTTACTAAGTATGACTTGATTTGACCAGTGGAATGTGTGTATGGGTACAGTATCCAAGTTGATGTCTTAGAACATCTCTTGCCCTCTTCTTGTTCTTCCAGACACAATGAAAAGGACATGTTTTCGGTGTATCCCAGAATGAATAAACACACAGAACAGTTCTGAAACTGATATGAAAGCTAAACAAGATTCACAAGCGAGAAAAATGAATATTTCTGGTTATAAAACATTGAAATTATGAGGTAGTTATGCAGTATTGATGCAGCAATTACTGACTAATTCACCTTGGTTGTGGGTTTACTTAGTGAGTAGAAGAAGGAAGATAAACAAGGAAGGTGAAAGCATAAGGAAGAGAGTGACTATCATGACAGAGTAAATGACCATTTATCAGAAGTTTGGGATATAAATGTTCAATATACTAGAATGCACATATCTGTATCCCAAGATCTCATGACGGAATTTGTCCAATGCCTTGTAGAAAACAAAGAACATAATTTTTACGTATTTTCCAAGATCTGGGAGTTTAGCAAAATATAGATAGTCCCTTATGGTAGGGTAAAAGCAATACACATTCAGTGGAAATTGTACTTTGAATTCTGAATTTTTATATTTTCCTGGGGTAGTGATATGGTGTGTGATACTCTCCCATTATGCTGGGCAGTGGCAGTGTTCCGCAGCTCCCAGTCAGCTACCTGATCACAAGGGTAAATAATCGATACACTTAAAACCACTGTGTTTTTCACTTTCACTACAGTATTCAAAAAAGTCCACAAGATATTATACACCTTATATAAAATAGGCTTTGTCTTAGATGACTTTGCCCCACTGTGAATGTTCTGAGCAGGTTTAATGTAGACTAGGCTGTGCTTTGATGTTTGGTAGGCTAGGTGTATTAAATACATTTTCGACACGGTATTTTCAACTTAAAATGGCTCTATTGGGACATAACCCCATCATACATCAAGGAAGATCTGCAAAACTAGGTTAAAGTGATAGAATTTGCTCTTGGGGCGCCTGGGTGGCTCAGTGGGTTGAGGTATCTGCCTTCGGCTCAGGTCGTGATCCCAGGGTCCAGGGATCGAGCCCCACATCGGGCTCTCTGCTCAGCAGGGAGCCTGCTTCCCTTCCTCTCTCTGCCTGCTTCTCTGCCTACGTGTGATCTCTGTTAAATAAATAAATAAAATCTTTAAAAAAAAAGAATTTGCTCTTAATCTATTCATGCTATTATTACTATTCATGTTTGTTTTCATTATAAGCATTCTACATGATTTTAATGATATATCAATTAATTTTTTAAGGAGTTAACATAAACTCACTGGCTAGCATTGGAATCCTCCTTGTTCTACTCCTTGTATTGCAGCAACCTAAACTCAATTTATCATCATATTGCCATTCTAAATTTACTTTACACAAAGAAAGACTCACAGATTCTTACAGAAATTATAAACAGTGCTATGGACTTTTAATAATAATATTCAAAAATAGTTGGTGTTTGGAATCATTCCAGAGATAATATTTCCTAACAGACTATTTGAAAATATAGAATTATCAAAACTAAGAAGGTAACATTGGTACAATACGATTAACTAACCTATATGCGTTATTCAGATATTAACTATTCAACTAATGTTATTTTATATCACGTGATCCAAGCCAAGATTCTGCTTTGCAATTAGATGGCATGTCCCTTGCTTATCCTTTAGGCTGTGACTCAGCCCTTCCTTGTCTTTTACGATCTTTTATAATACTTTAAAGTGTACTGGTAAGTTATTTTATAGAACACCCTTCAGTTTGAATTTCTCTGATGTTTTCTCAAAAGACCGAGGATATATATTTTGGGGAATAATACTGGAGAGATTATTTCTTCTTCTAATTATCAGAGGATACATGATATTGATATACTTTATTATTAGTCATGTTAATCTTTATTGTTTGGTTGAGGTGGTATCTGCCAGGTTTTCTTTTTTAAATTTATTTGACAGATAGAGATCACAACTAGGCAGAGAGGCAGGCAGAGAGAGAATGAGGGAAGCAGGCTCCCCGCTGAGCAGAGAGCCCGATGCAGGGCTCGATCCCAGGACACTGAGATCATGATCTGAGCCAAAGGCAGAGGCTTAACCCACTGAGCCACCTAGGTGCCCCTGCCAGGTTCTTTTTCTCATACTATTTAATATATATCTGGTGGAAATACTTTGAAATTATGCAAATATTCCTTCTCTTTGAACTTTTGCCATCTAATTTGATCACCTATCAGTGGACCTTGCTTGTATCAGTTATGCGTTTAGTATTTCTCCAGACCCCAAAATATTCAGTTGACTATATTTGTGTGGGTCTGAATCTGAGTTTTCTCTACTGTTCATTTGATCTTCATGCCCATCTTTGGTCAGGACAAATTGGATGTATGTCTGTTTAGTCAATACAAAATAATGCAGATTTTAGGTGCAGGCATATCTCATTTTGTCATGCTTCACTTTATTAAGCTTCTCAGATAATGCTTTTTTTCCTTTTTTTCTTTTTTACAAGTTGAAGGTTTGTGGCAACCCTGTATCAAGCAAGTCTCTTGGCACCATTCTTCTAACAGCATTTGCTCACACTGTGTCTCTGTGTCATATTTTAGTAATCATACATTTCGAACTTTTTCAGTCTTATTATATTTGTTAAAGTGATCTTTGATCAGTAATTCTGACTCACTGAAAGTTCAAATGATGGTTAACATTTTTTAGTGATAGCGTATTTTTAATTAAGGTATGAGCATTGTTTTTTTAGGAATAATGCTATTGTACACTTAATAGACTACAGTATAGTATAAACATGACTTCTATATGCACTAGGAAACCAAAAAATTCGTTTGACTCATTTTACTGTAATACTCATTTTACTGCAGGGGTTTGGAACCAAACTTGCCGTATCTCTAAGGTATGCCTGTACATCATAAAATCTGTTGGTGTAAGCTTTCCAATTTTATTCTTCCTCATTTTTTGGGGAAATTCTAAATCTTTTGTCCTTTCACATATATTCTACAATCAATTTATCAATATGTGCAAAAATAGTCTCGTGATAAATAGACTGGAAATGCACTGGATCTATATATCAAATTGGAGAGCACTGGCATTTTAACTGTATTTGGTTTTCAGTCATTGAGCATGACACATCTCTATTTATTTAGGTTTACTGGATTTCTTCCATCAGTGTTTTCTACTATTTGGTATAAAGATAGTGTACATATTTTGTTAGATATTCACCTATGAACTGCAGGGGTTTTTGTTGTTATTAAAATGATATTTTTAATGTCATACTCAAATTGTCTATTACCAGTATACAGAAATGCAATTGGGTTTTATATACTTACTTGAAGAAGTGGTTAATCCTACATTGTAAAGAGTATTTTGGGAGTATAGAATTATAGATTGACAGTACTTTTTTCCTTGCATCATTACAAATGTCACTCTATTACCACCCAGCTTGCATGTGTGTAATGTGTCTTTTAAAAAAATCTGGCTACTTGCAGTGTTTGGGTAGCTTGTTCGTTTAGCCTCTGACTTTTGATTTCAGCTCTTATCTTGATCTCAGGGTTGTGAGTTTGAGCCCCTACTTAAAAAAATAAATAAAATTTTTTTAAATTTTATTTTGACAGAGAGAGATTACAAGTAGGCAGAGAGGCAGGCAGCAAGAGAAGGGGAAGCAGGCTTCCTGCTGAGCAGAGAGCCTGATGTGGGGCTTGATCCCAGGACCCTGAAACCATGATCTGCGCTGAAGGCAGAGGCTTTAACCCACTGAGCCACCCAGGCGCCCCAATAACTAAATAAAATTTAAAAATAATAAAAAGATTTAAAAAATCTGGCTACCTTCAATTGTTTCTTTTTGTTGCTTGCTTTCTGCAGTTTAAATATCACTTGCCTAGGTTTTCTAAAAAAACAAAAACAAAACAACAACCTCAGTTATTATCTTTGCAAATATTTCTTCTTTTCATCTCTGGTGTTCTTTCTGCCTTCTGGAACTGCCATTACAAATACGTGAGACTGCTTGATACTGTTCTATAACTCTTCAATGCTCTCTGTTTTTATGCCTTATTTTCTTTTTAATCTTTACAGCAGTACAATTTCTACCAACCTAATTTAAACATCATGGATTTTTTTCCCTTGGCTGTGTCAAATCTATTGATAAGTCCATCAAAGACATTATTTATACTTTTTCTTTGTTTTCATTTGGAGCATTTGTTTGATTCTTTTTTTATAACTTCCATCTCATTGTTTAAATTAATCTAATCTGTTACTTTGTCCAGTTTTTCCATTCAAAGCTTAAACAGAGTAATCTGTATGCCCTTTCAAATAGTTTGAGCATCTGTGCCATGTCCCACTTTGGTCCTAATAATTGATTTTTCTCTTGAGAAAGTGTTATTTTCCCCTTGTTTGTATGTCTCATAATTTTTTAGTTGGAAGTGGTATAATTTTGTTTAGTGTTGGGGCTAGTTTGCCACAGGGCTTTTCTTAATGTCTGTTCTACTCTTAGCTGTAGGTCTTGCCCTTGTAGTGTACCTCATATAGGGTCACTCTCTTGCAACGTGGAATAAGACAGTATTATGCTAAGTGAGATAAGTTAGAGAAAGACAAATACTATATGATTTCACTTGCAGGTAGAATTTAAGGAATAAAACAAATGAACAAAGCAAAAAAGAGACAAACAACAAAAACAAAAACAGGCTCTTAATGATCGATAACTGACAGTTACCAGAGGAGAGGTGGGTAGGGGGGTGGGTGAAACAGGTAAAGAGGATTAAGAGTATAGATATCGGGGCACCTGGGTGGCCCAGTCTGTTAAGCATCTGCCTTCAGCTCAGGTCATGATCCCAGGCTCCTGGGATCAAGTCCTGCATTTCTCCCTCTGCCTCTCTCTCTCTGTCGCTCATGAATAAATAAATAAAAATAAAATCTTTATTAAAAAAAGTACACTTATCATGAGTACTGAGTAATGAGCAGAGTTTTGAATCACTATATTATACACCTGAAGCTAATGTAATTTTGTATGTTAATTATATTGGAATTAACATTTTTTAAATCACAATTTTTAAAGATACAAGCTAGTTGCAGACTAGTTAATTAATGAAACAACCCAGAAAATGACCATAAAATCAATTGTAGAGTGTGTATATAAAGATATTATCTTATTAACATATCCATCATTTAATTAATATATTAATAATACTGAAGGTACTAAACAATATATTATGCATCACTATATTATATAATCATAATATATTTTCATATAAATCAAGTTATAAATTATTATTGGTTATATTAATTATAATAATCAACAATGTATTATTTATATGATAATTACATTAATGATGTTTGCATTCAGTGGAAGAGCTGGCTTATTTCACAAATGATACAATCACAACTTGCTATCTGGCTAAAGGAAAAACAAATGGAAAATTTTGCATACAAAATTCAAAGATGAATCTAGATGAACTATATATGTAAATATTTTTTAAAAGTTTAAAAGTCTTGAAAAAAGTTTAGTAGTTTATTTTCACATTGTTTGAAGAAGAAAATCTTTCTAAACAAGACAGGTGACCCAGAGGATACAAAGACAGGACGATTTTACCATAAATGCAAAAAAAATTATGGGAAAAATTCTATAATTTGAAGACAACAAATAATACATTGGAAGAAATATATCTCAAGGAGATATCAAAGTGTTTTTCAATGGATAATACGAAAAAGTCTTACAAATTAATAGCAGAGGTAAAAACATTTAAAATGAGCAAAAGTTATGCAAATACAATTGACAAAAAGCCAAATGCAAAGAGCAAATTAGATCTGCAAGCTCTGCTTCCTGGAACCCAAAGAACTTCTTGTATTGGCCAACGAAATGGTTTCATGTTGACAAGATAGGCATTAATTCTCAGAGAAGAAAGAGAGATGTTATTTTCATTTACCTCTCTGCCTATATATCTATGCTTAAATAAAGCTAAAATAGAATACTGAAAAATTTTAAAGTTACATGAAAATGACATTAACTAAAATTATATCTGGTTAGTTTTATTTATCTGTAGAAAATTATGTGAGAAAATAAAGGCCTGATTTTTTAAAGAAAAAAAAATTAAGTGGAGCAGAGCAACATGGTTAAATGTATCTTCCCTATGTGTTTTCCTGCCAGGAATATTTACATAACCAGAAGTAGGATTTCTTAATACTGTGATTACTGCAATGATAATAACCAAAACTGAGACTCTAAATCTTTTCTTTAAGTTAAAGATAAAATTTAATTAGCCCTTACAGAGATTAATTAATATTGTGTGAAATGTTTTGAATAGTGTGCTAATCATTTTACCACTGCACTGGGGAATACCAAGAGCACAAAAGTGATATAACAGTCATTATATAATAATATTCAATTATATTAATCTTTCTCATGAAAATGATTAAAGATTTTCTATTCTTGAGCAAATAATACTGTTATTGTTTTAAGTAAAGCCTTTATGTTTTCTAAGAAGCAATAGGAGAAAAGAAATAGTTAGCTGTTATATTTAAAATCAGTAATAAAGTATTATGTATAAACAAACATAGAAGTAGCTTATCTTATATGACAACAAATTACATATTTACCATTACTCTAATATCACAAAAATGAGACACATTGTTAATACTCTTGCTATTTTTAAAAGGTGATCTAAAATGGTTTTGAGCATGACTTGTCCATTTGACAAATGCAAAAATATGAAAAATACATAAAAAATAAAATTTAAACATTTCTGAAGACACAAAGTTGGTGAACAATGAAAATATACAAAATGGACATTGATACAAAGATTCATTATTTCCTACAGGTATAAAGTTAAAATTTTAAATGGAGAAATTTAAAATAATTTCAATATTCTATCAGGTCTTCTCTGGAGATAAAATTTATGATAAAGGTCATTTGGTTACATAAACAAAGAAGAATTGCCAGTATAACTCTGAAAGGGAAAAATAATGTGAGAAAGCTATCCTCAACATATATTAAAGCACATTATAAAGCCTCTTCAATTAAAACAGCACAGTTTTGGCTCTCAGAGAAAGATCAGTGGAATAGTAGTTATAACCCAGAAAGAAACCAAGTACACATAGCAGCGTAGTCTATGATAATCTGGCGTATCAAATCAGTACAGACAACATGGACTTTTAGATAAAATTTGAAGAAATAGATGAAGGGGAAAACCATATTCTTATATTTAAAAAAACTCAATCACTCAATATTTCTAAGATGCTAGTTACCCTCCAATGAATGCATAATTTCAATATAATTCAAATACAAATCCTAGCAGAGGCACGAGTGTGTGTCTGCTTATCTATGTACCTCTGTATGTTTGGAAATTAACTAGATGATTCTAAAATTCTTATAAAAGTACAAAGGATTTAGAATAACCAAGAAAATATTGAAGAGCACAGAAAACTGTAAGGATTTATATTACCACATATCATATATTATCACATATCAGAGCTACAGCAGTTAAGGCATTATGGTATTGATGCAAATATGGATGAGTAGACAACCAGAACTGAAGAGAAAGTCCAGAAACAGACCACATACATACTGTCACTGGATTTGAGAGAAAAGTGTTACAGCGATACAATGAAGGAAAGGATAGTTTTTTCTATAAATGGTGCTAGGGCAATTTGCTATACATAATGAATAAAATGAACCTTAACTCATACCTCACCATATTTAAAGTTACTGAGATATGTACTAGGAAAAGTGAACAACAATGCTTCTAGTAAAAAAGAGAAACATATCTTTATGAATTTATGCCCAAGCTACCAAGACTATGGCCAGTATACAGTAGCTAGATAGCAGCTCTCTGGGAGGAGTGCCTTCAGCCGTAGAGTCACCTGACCAAAGCCAAACTCCTTTCCTGAGGCAGATGCATTTAATGATAGATTGACGTAGGCAGTGGGCCAGTGGCGGGGTGGGGGGGAGATGGAGGTATAAAATCGTGGTTTCCTCATTTCAAATTGGGGCAACTCTGAAGAGCTACCCTAGTTTCAATGTCTGCCATGGTGTGAGCCAACACCTAAATACTTCAGTATTTATGAAGTGTATGAAACAGTTCCTTGCACAGAGAACACTGCTATTGTTAATGGCAAGTGACACTCTTTTCCATTCAAATACTATTAAGTAAATTATCATATAGGTGACATGCCAAAATTTGTGAAGGTGGTATATGAATAACAGAAATACGATTTTTTTTAAAGATTTTATTTATCTGACAGAGAGAGAGAGCACAAGTAGGGGAAGCAGCAGGCAGAGGGAGAGGGAGAAGCAGGCTCAGAGCTAAGCAGAGAGCCTGATGCAGGACTTGATCCCAAGACACTGGCATCATGACCTGAGTTGAAGGCAGACATTAACGGACTGTGCCATCCAGGTGCCCCGGTGGTATTTTTTAATGAAAATGTTGAATAAAAGTAGAACACATAAAGGATTAGGGATATCAAAAGGAAGAACAAAGATGAGCAATTTTAAAAATAGAGATACAAATATAGAAATAGATATCTACCATTCTGTAAGAAATTCTTTTCTAGAGAAACAAGTATTCTAGAAAACTAGTATTTACCTAATATAACAAGATTGTCATCAATGAGTAATTGATGAAAATTAAAAGCATTGGTTTAGCAATTGTTTCACCTAGAAAACAAATGGAATTCAGAAGAAAAAAAAAACCTATAATTTATTTCTTATTCATTTTTCAGAAATATATTCTTTTTTTTTAAAGATTTTATTTACTTATTTGACAGAGAGAAAGATAACAAGTAGGCAGAGAGAGAGGGAGAAGCAGGCTCCCTGCTGAACAGAGAGCCCGATGTGGGGCTCGATCCCAGGACCCTGAGATCATGACCTGAGCCGAAGGCAGAGGCTTAACCCACTGAGCCACCCAGGCACCCCCAGAAATATATTCTTGGCGTGTATCGTCAGTATGCTAGTCTTGTTTCTTATAAAACTGAAGAAACCAGGAATCCATTTTTGTGTTCACCTACCTTACCCAGACAGATAATACTAATAACCAATACTTGTAGTTTCATGTTTAGAAATTTCTTCACATACACAACTGCTTGTTCTTCAAAGTGTGTAAACCTGGTGATTCACAGACCTGTACCCCTGGGGATAAATATATATGCTTATAAAAAATAAAAAATTTAAAAAAAAAAGAAAAAAAAATATACCAGTCAGTAAAACCAATTTTCATTTTTTATGATGTCCAGATTAGGATCTAGAGCACAGAGAAACTAGCTCAAGCTAAAACAACTTTCTAGGTTACAGTCAAAACTAGAACACAGCAGATTCTCACACTACAAGTCTAATGCCAGTCCCTGTAACTTACATCTCTTCCTAGGGTCCTAGGAATTAGCAATGTATTCTCTAGAGCTACAGTATGATATAAAATAAAACTAACCTCTCCCCGCAACTCGGCCCTGTTTTTTAAAATGTCACAATCAGAGGACCCAGAAAAATGTTACAGCTAAGATTTTTTTCTCAAGGGTTTAATCTTGATTTTGCTTCAGTGACATTTGATTACTTCCTGGTGAAGGAGAAAAAGAACCTTCAAGTCTTATAAATGTATCAGCTTTGTAGCAGGATGTCTTTCACGATCACAATTCACCTCTACTCATCTCATTCTTGGTTACTCTACCTAATTAGATGTGTAGACAAGAATGAGCTTCAAAGTGAAAGCCTGGCAGGTTAACATTCTTCACTGACAGGAATATCCCCTTTCCCCCCTCCCTCCTGTCTAGTTCCTGTCACCAATTTTGAGAGAAAGATAACAAAAAGGGCACTAAACTTATTAAAAAAAAATGAAATATTGAGCTATCTACACCATGGCATGGAACTCATTCTAAGGAAGAAAAATTCTAGGGAAAAAAAAGTTTCTGTAGAGGAATAAAATGGATGCGAATGTCCTTTTCCAATGTGAAAAAAGCAGTGTTCATATCTTCATATATATCAATGCGATTTTATTATAAGATTTTATAAATACAAAGGAACTTAAGTTTCAGAAAGAAGTTACTATGAAAATGTTTGGAGAAACTACTTTTATCTATGTCCTTTTGTCACATATAGACCAAAATGTTGCTGAAGTTAGGTTGAGACTGGGATGTGGCATAGAGTTTAGCATGAAATGAAGCAGCAGCATTCGCGCTGAGAAACATACCCCCGTCTCAGCAGCTGGCAGTTGGTCTCCCTTTAATGCTGAGCCCTTCCCTGAATTGAATTGAATGCAATGTCACAGGATATAGCAAACTGGAGGGCAGGAGTTTAGAACCTCTTTGCTAACTCAGTTTATCTGAGAGCAATATTTACAAAAGTATGTTTCTTAGCCAGATATACATTCCAAAAGCATGTTATTTCCTCTATATGGAAATATAGATGGCATTAGAAAAAAAAAAGTCCTAGGAAACCCTGTCATAAAAGAAATTTTGTTTAAGCTGGTATTTCCCAGTTACTTAAAGCACAGAACTTAGGTTTTCTTTTTTTCCCTCATATCATACTTTTTTCTATCTCTTGAAATTAGTATTTCACTCTACACACATAGGTAAATGCTGGTCTAGAATAAGATAATCTGGGGCACCTGGCTGGCTCAGACGTCAAGTGTCTGTCTTCAGATCAGGTCATGATCCCAGGGTCCTGGGATCGAGCCCCTCGTCAGGTTCCTTGCTTGGCGGGAGGCCTGCTTCTCCCTCTCCCACTCACCTTGCTTGTGTTCCCTCTCTCCCTGTGTCTCCCTCTGTCAAATAAATGAAAGAAATCTAACAAAAAAAATAAGATAATCTTTATAGTTCTCAAGTATTCACCAAGGAAATGTTCCATATAGAGGTGGAAAGAATTTTAAGGTTATAAATGCTTTACATGGCATATGAGATTATACCTACAGGTAATTTTTACAGTATGACCAGTGTAAACCAAAGTCTCTAAAAATGTCCATAGCAATATAAGAAACAGAGCACCCATTTTGGTTGTATCCTTAATGTTTATATTCCCCAAATCATCAAGAATACCCCTAATACTAATACCACATAAGAACACCAGAGCAGGGCGCCTGGGTGGCTCAGTGCGTTAAGCCACTGCCTTCGGCTCAGGTCATGATCTCAGGGTCCTGGGATCGAGTCCCGCATCGGGCTCTCTGCTCAGCAGGGAGCCTGCTTCCTCCTCTCTCTCTCTCTGCCTGCCTCTCTGCCTACTTGTGATCTCTCTCTGTCAAATGAATAAATAAAATCTTAAAAAAAAAAAAAAAAAAAGAACACCAGAGCAAACAAGAAGTTTCTAGAGAAAGCTTCCCCTTTCTCTAATTAAAGAAAATAATTTGGAGATTTTATTATATAGAGCAGCAGGGAGTACATATTGAACTGTCAACCCACCACATAGGCAGGGTATACATTGTTTATTGAAAAAACAAGTCACAGAAGACACTAGAGAAATCAATACAGAATGCAGGAGAATACCAGATTAAATTTGAAAATGATGTGAAGGTAATTATAACAATATGAATTATAATTAAGAAAGTACTTTCAGAATCTCTTTTTTTGAAATTAGAAAATTTAAAATTGGAACACACAATGTTGGTCTGTGTTGCATAGAAATTACATTATATATAATTACTAACTGGATTACTTATTTATTTAAATTTGAAACTATATTAAAAAGCACTTGCTGAAAAATAAAGAACTAGGAATCCAAAAAAAAAAAAAACAAAACAAAACCAAGAAAGTCATTTCGATATATGAGCAGTTCAAAATTAATAAACAAAGATAAAAGGTTTATAAACTAATGCAATAAGGCTGTTAACTTTGGTAAAAGAAACAATTTCCATAATTCCTATACACAACTCCATGTTTAGAGTAGGCAATTCCCTGGCATTTTATTTTTATTTATGTATTTATTTTGCACCTTTTGTCCCCTTTCACCCATTATTTGGATTATTTAAATAAAAGTACGGGTACTGGAAGCTTTATGTTTTTGTCATGCAAAAAATGAACTTTATTGACACTTATAAACACTATGCTTGAAAATAAATGGTCATGGAGTAGCAGATTATTGTAAAGATGTTCTCAAATTTGTCTACAGGTTTAATGTAATTGCAATCAAACTTTTTGGGACTTCTTTGAAACTTGACAAAAAGTCATTCTAAATTCTTTCTATAAGGATAAATAGGTGATAAAAGGAAACAAATTATTTATGTTTTTAATTCATTTTCTTAAAAGATTGATTTATTTATTTGAGAGAGAGAGTGCACACTAGCGAGAAGAGTAGAGGAAGAGGAAAAGAATCTCAAGCAGACTCCATGCGGAGCGCATGATGCAGGGCTCACATTCACAACCCTGAGATCGTGAATGGAGCTGAAACTGAGAGTTGAATTCTTAACTGACTGAACCACCCAGGCAACCTGGAAATAAATTATTTAAGAGATCATGAAGGATGCCTGGGTGGCTCAGTTGGTTAAGCAACTGCCTTCGACTCAGATCATGATCCTGGAGTCACAGGATCGAGTCCCACATGGGGCTCTCAGCTCCACCGGAGTCTGCTTCTCCCTTTGACCTTCTCCCCTCTCATGCTCCCTCTCACTCTCTCTCTCTCAAATAAATAAATAAAATCTTGGGGGAAAAAAGATCCTGAAAAGAAAGAAACAGAATAAGAAAACATTAAAAAAAAAGAAGAAGAAGAAAACATAAAATTATAGGATTTTAACTCCATGGCACTAGAACAAGACCTGAAACAAAACAGGATAAATACAACCTGAATACAGGCTGCAAAATTAAATAGCTACAAGATGATTATTATTATCAAATGAAAAGCTGGGAAACTTGCTAATTAAATGAGGGGGATCAAATAAGATTACAATTGCATAGCAAAAAAGCAAACCTAGGTGAATTAAAGGAGTAAGTGAAAAAGCTGCCTATTTACATGTAACTCCTTTCCCATTACAAAGAAGAAGAAAAAGAAAATGCAGGTGTTTTTTTTATGGATTTCACAATGTGGAGAGACTGAAAATGCAGACCCAATGGAAAAAAATTTTTAAAAAGAAAATGTCTCATATGGTAAGTAAATGTCTCAATGGGTAAGTGAAATTAAAATATAAGCAGACATGTAAATAAATAATACAAATATAATAAGGTTGTTATTTGGCATTCAGATGGTTTCCAACTTTTTGCTATTATAAACAGTGCAGTATTTTGATTCTTCAAATGATCTCAGCAGAGGGGCACCTGGGTGGCTCAGACAGTCAAGTGCTGAACTCTTGGTTTTTGGCTCAGGTTGTCATCTCAGGGTCATGAGACAGAGCCCCTTGTTGGGCTCTGTTCTCAGCGTAGTCTTCTTAAGACTGTCTCTCCCTCTCCCTCTGTCCACCACCCCATAAAATAAAAAAAATAAATCTTTAAAAAAATGATCTCAGCAAAATTGCAACTACTGGGTCTAAAGGGTGATAGTTTCTAAGTTTCTTTACATGTATTACACAAAGTGCTTTTCAGAAGGTATGTTGTGATTTACATTCCCCAAAGCAGTACTTGTTCAAATTTCATCATGGTTTTGAGAAATACAAAAACAAAGATAAAAAAGGAAAAAAAAAATTCCGTGGCTATCATTTAGATTAACATCTACTTGAATATTAGTGACTGTGAACATATTCTTAATCATTCTTTGACCATCTGCACTTACTCTTCTGTGAACTGCTGCTTACACTCTTTTTAATGTGTTTCGAAAAAAATGAAAACTAAGACTTTGAAGTCATACACAAGGAGGTTTAGCTTTACCATTTAGCAACTGTCAAGATTTTATGTAAGTTAATTTTTCTGAATTGCAATCTCCTTGGTTCAGTAAGAGTAATAATAACACCTACACTATGGAGTTGTAGCAAATGAAATAAAATAATGAGATTTAGAATGCTGATATATATAGATAGCATAATAAATAGAAAAAAGTCATGAATCCATTTGTATTGGGATGCTAGTAGTGGTTGCCAATTCCAGTTAGTATTTTTGTATTACATTAAGATAATTCATATTTTAGCACATTTTTCCATAACCATTATGATTAATTTAATGTAAAAATATTATTTTAAACATATTAATATTTTTGAGCTTTAGATTTTCAAGCAACTTCATTATTTCTTAGGCCTTAGATTTCCTCCTATTCATCAATATGCAGGTGGGATGATTAATACACATTAAAAATAGATGTACACCCTCTAATAAATTTTCAGGGAATCATTAGCTTTGTAAAGATACAATTATTTTTCATGCCTATCAATAACTTTAGTGTATTATTTTTTAGCATATTTATTTTTAATTTTCCAAAATTGTCCATGACTTACACATTTAAGTATATATTTTTTTAAAAGATTTTATTTTTAAGTAATCTCTGCACCCAGTGTGGGGCTCAAACTCACAAATGGGAGATCAAGAGTCGTACATTCTACTGACTGAGCCAGCCAGGCACCCATCACACACTGAACTATTAAGTGGGTGAAATGACTTTCGAACATTCAAAATCTCAAAGAAAAAATATTTTACAAGTTGCACTTATAAGCTATGGAATGAAAAACAGTGAAAAAGAATATATATAAAATGAACATATATAAAGATTATACTATCCATGTTTTTCTATCAACTTACTAAAATTTGTATCCAAGTATTTAGAAGTGTAATTGTTATTAAACATGTATTAAGACAACAAACATATAATGTCATCATCTTTGAAATATAAAAGCATACAGAATGACAGAATATAAAGCTGAAATCCATACCTTGTGTGTGACTCAAACCGGTAAACTTGAAGGCAGAAGTCTCATGAAAGAAGCTATCCCAGTAATGGTCAATGATGAGATGCCTGGGTTTTTCCTTACCTAATAAAAATATAAGAGATATTATTTCTCAATGTCACATTCAAGAGGAAAAATAGGGGTGGAGATTGAGAGAGAATCAAAACTCTCTTCTAACAGGAAATTTCTCAGATGATTATTTTTCAAAGTACATATTAAGATGAGATTTAAATGGCATTTTTGAAGAACATATGCAGCATTATAAAGGATTTATCTATAATATTAAAAATATTATAAAATCAACTCATACATTCTTAGAACTTAATGTGAACTACTCCAATAACAGGTATTACTGAGAGCCTGTTTGAGCCCACTGTTTAAAAATGGATCCCAGGGGACGCCTGGGTGGCTCAGTTGGTTAAGCAGCTGCCTTCAGCTCAGGTCATGATCCCAGCGTCCTGGGATCGAGTCCCATATCGGGCTCCTTGCTCCGCAGGGAGCCTGCTTCTCCGTCTGACTCTGCCTTCCACTCTGTCTGCCTGTGCTCGCTCTCGCTCGCTCTCTCTGACAAATAAATAAAATCTTAAAAAAAAAATGGATCCCAGTAGTTAATATTTACATATGTTTAAATGTATATGCACTGACAATAATTTAAACCAATAAATACAAAATCAATTACCCAAAATGGCTACATAACATGTACTTGCTTTTAGTGCTACTATGTATAAAACACAAAAATATCTGTCAGCAAAGACATTTATAATTTTAAGTACATTGAACTAAATATCAGCTGACACGGTCTTTGGAAATGAATGGGAGTGCATGTTACAACCCTTATGAAGGGATTTTTGTAACATATGGTAAAATTTAATATATATTTACTATTTTGCCTATGAATACTGCTTGTAGAAATACACATTAAATATACACTTCAAACATGAAACAATATGCATGCAAGGGCATTATTTGTATAGCAATATGCATTGGGGCATTATTTATGTAGAAAATTATTAGAAATAGGGGCGCCTCGGTGGTTCAGTGTATTAAGCCTCTGCCTTCAGCTCAGGTCATGATCTCAGGGTCCTGGGATCAAGTCCCACATGGGGCTATCTGCTCAGCGGGAAGCCTGCTTCCTCCTCTCTCTCTGCCTTCCTCTCTGCCTACTTGTGATCTCTCTCTCTGTCAAATAAATTAAAAAAAAGTAAGTTATTAGAAATAATGAGAAGGTCCATGTATTGGTGACTAGTTGTATATAAACAGTAATGTAGCAAAAACTGAGGTACTAACAAGTCATAAAAATCAATGGGAAAGGGGTCCATTAACTATTTTAACTGGGATTCCAGATGTATACATATTGTTAGGTGAAATTAACAAAGTGCAAAAGAAATGACATAGTATTGACTTTGCATGAGATAGAGGGTGACATGGGACTAGTACGTATATATGCACTTAGTTATACACGCTCATTTTTGCAAAACCAAAAACAGTATGGACAAATCAGAATCAAATGAAGATAAAAATGGTTGAGAATGCGGTAGATGGTATAGGACTAGGAATGAAATTTCTTTCAGTAGAACTTTTTATATAGCTTTGAGTTGTGAACAATACATGTTTCACAAATTCGAAAATACAGTAGAATTTAAGAAGTGTCAAAAAGCAACCCTGTGGGGCGCCTGGGTGGCTCAGTGTGTTAAGGCCTCTGCCTTTGGCTCGGGTCATGGTCTCAGGGTCCTGGGATTAAGCCCCATGTTGGGCTCTCAACTCAGCGGGGAGCCTGCTTCCCTTCCTCTCTCTCTGCCTGCTTCTCTGCCTACTTGTGATCTCTGTCAAATAAATAAAAATCTTTAAAAAAAAAAAAAGCAACCCTGAAAACTGAATTTAAGTAAAAAAATCATGAATCCATCTTTGTATGAATTGACAAAAAACTACATGGAATAAAGGATTAATCAAAGAATATTTTAGCCATATTTCTCTGACTACTAAACTGTAGTACAATATATTTTTGGTGGAAAAAGTAATTATAAAGAGAGCTTTAACTCTATTTAGTAAGTTTCTATTCCTTTTTATTTTTTTCCCTTTTCTTTTTTTGTAGTAGTAAGAATATAGTAATTTTGACAACACTAGCCAAAATATTGACTATGATAGAGCAAATGAACTACACTGTTGTGTTGAGAACCAGGTTTCTCATGTGGAAGAAGGGAGAGAGAGTAAGGTAAATTGAGGAAGAACCAGGGACATCCCAGCAATACTGAACACACCTACTGCCCATTTCTTGGATACTAAATACCTTGTCCTTATAATGCAAACCTTAGAAAAGTGTCTAATTCTAGCTTTAAAATTAGTTAAGTGTTGAAACTAGAACATCTTGTGCCAGAAATAACAAAATGTTCAAAAACTGATAGAAACAATTTAAAGGACCTAGGGATTAACTTGCAAAGGATCCTGCTGGCCAAACTGGGAGGTATCCAAAAGAATAATAACTAAAAATGGGGCTCCTGAGTGCTCAGTGGGTTAAGCCTCTGCCTTCAGCTCAGGTCATGGTCTCAGGGTCCTGGGATCGAGCCCCGCATCGGGCTCTTCTCGGCTGGGAGCCTGATTCCCCCTCTCTTTCTGCCTGCCTCTCTGTCTACTTGTAATCTCTCTGTCAAATAAATAAAATGTTTTTTAAAAAAGAATAATAACTGGGGTGCCTGGGTGACTCAGTGGGTTAAAGCCTCTGCCTTCAGCTCAGGTCATGATCCCAGGGTCCTGGGATCGAGCCCCACATCAGGCTCTCTGCTCAGCAGGAAGCCTGCTTCCTCCTCTCTCTCTGCCTCCTCTCTGCCTACTTGTGATCTCTTTCTGTCAAATAAATAAATAAAATCTTTTAAAAAAAGAATAATAACTACTACTAATAATTAAAAAAAAAAAAAAACCAACAACCTAAGAAGACAAAGTAGATCCACTCCTCCTAGGCTCTCCATCTTACAACTAAAACTTGTCAGACGTGACATAACAGACAAGCCTGGGGAGACTTTGAGTGCATGGGAAGAAAAAAGGTAACTTGAGGAACAGCATGGTGGTGAGTTCCTGGTTTCTTTTTTTTCTTTTCTTTTCTTTCTTTCTTTCTTTCTTTTTTTTTTTTTTTAAAGGAGGCTATGCAGGGCTTGGATTCATGACCCTGAGATAAAGACCTGAGATGAGATCAAGAGTTGGATGTTTAACCGAACAAGCCATCCAGGTGCCCCAAGTTCCTGGTTTCTATATTGCCTGGTACATACACTAGACAAGACACTGCAGAACCGTTGAACCCAGATCAGCTAAGAGGGGTAGACAAAAAAAGAAAAAAAAAAGAGGAGGGAAGCTGATCTTCTAGCTCCTGCTCATAGGCACAGGCAGCACTCTGATTCTCTTACTGGGTAGCACACTGAGAGAAAGGGGAGCCTGGGTAGAGTTTATCTAAACGAATGAATGAATGCATGGATGGATGAACAAAAATGGTTTGACAATATTCTGTCCACAAGAAACTTCTTCAAATTTAGGGACATTGGCAGTTTGAAAGAAAAAAGATAGAAAAAGATGTATCCTGCAAATGTTAATTAAATAGGAATGGTTATGGTAATATCATATAAAGTAAATTTCAGAGAAAATTAAATTACTTGAGACAAAGAGAGGCATTGCATAATATAAAATACTGATACATGACGGAGATATATAATCCTAACATGTTTATAACAGATAACAGAGCCTTAGCTTACATGAAGCAAAAATTGATAGAGCTGAAAAAAGAAATAAACAAATGCACCATTATAGCTGGGTGCTTTAACATCCCTCTCTCAGCAACTGACAGAACCACTAGTCAGAAAATCAGCAAGGATTCAGAGGACTCAAATAACAAAATTAATTGACAGAATTTAAATGACATATGTAGAACATTCCATAAAACAACAGCAGAATACGTATTTGTTTCAAGCTCCTATGGGACATACACTAAGACAGACCATATCCTGAGTCATAAAACAAACTTCAACAAATTGAAAATAAGCTAAATCATACAGATTATGTTCTTTTGACTGGAGGAAATCAATAATGGAAAGAAAAAGGGAGGCGGGAAAAAAAGAGGGTCTTACACTGCCCTTTTCTAGTCTGCCCTGGCACCACTCTGAATGTCTTCTCAAAACCAATAAAAATGTGTTGTAATTCAAAAACTCAGTAAACAAGTTCAACAGTCCTCAACACAAGAGGAAAAGGGCAAAGCAGTAAGAGATTTTTTTTTTCTATTGATATAAGAGCTATGGGTTTGTACAAACATAAGCTTTAGGGAGTTTTTTTTTTTTAATGTATTTATTTACTTGAGACAGAGAGAAGGAGAGAGAGAGAGAGAGAATGGGGCAGAGAGAGAAAATCCAAACAGATAATGCACCAAGCATGGAGCCTGATGAGGGGCTCGATTTCATGACCCTGAGATCATGACCTGAGCCAAAATCAAGACTCGGATGCTTAACTGACTATTATCTGGTGCATTTCCCAGTGTGTTAGAAGATGCAGAAGCAAAAAAACCACTAAGGTGGTTTTGTGTTTTTTTTTTTTTTTTTGATTGCTCTTAAAAGCCATAAGGTCCTATTGGAGATCTGGATACAGAGAAATCCAGAGAAGAAAGAGATAGGTTTCAAGAACAATTCTGTTAACATTTGTTGTTTTTGTTTTCCCAGACTCCAGGAAACTACTTAGAAATGAAATGGTAACGACATTGTTTTAAACAAAGAAATCAAGCAGCCTCCCCTGAATAAAGTGTGGGCCATCAGACAAGACATGTTCAGTAGCCAAAGAATCACAAAATCACTAGTTAAAACCAAATGTAGAGATTACCTGGTGCATTTCCCAGTGTGTTAGAAAATGCAGAAGCAAAAAAAAAAAAAAAGTTCTTTGCCCAAGGTCACACAGCTTATGTCGTTTGAATTTAGATCCCCATATGCTTTTATACATTAAATATTCTGTGAATAAATGTGATGTGATGTGATGGGGATTTGAAAATAATAAAAGCTGAGCTGTAAAAGCAAAAAAAAAAAAAGAAATCCATGAAGTTGTACCCACACTTAAAAATCAAAGGGGGAGGTGGAGGTAAGCAGAGGAAAAAGATTTTTTCCCTTAATACAAGAATCTCCAGCTAATAAAAAAAAACAGCAAGGATGATAGATGTGACTGATACTAGTAGGGATACTAAAATGTTTCAACAACAGAAAGGTTGTAAGGGAAGGGGTTATTGGCATTGCTTCAAATTATTACCCTCCCAATTATTTATTAGTTATAAGGGGGAAAGATGACCATTACAATATACAAATCTGGCAGACACAACCTTAACCAAGTGGTTACACTTAGTCCCAATGATGGGACTTTGTGATGTGTTGTAATAAGGACACAGTACGTGATCTTCTTCCCAAAATGTTAGTCAGAATTGAGTAATGAAGAAACAAAGACAAAATAAAAGTATATCAATGCAATGTAATATTACAAAGCTGTTATATTTAGGTAGTTCTGTATGTCCTAACATGGAATAATCTCCAAATTATGTAATATGAAATTATGAAACAGAACTTTTTGTACAAAAAGGGAAGAAATCCACAATATTCTATAAAACAACTGGCCTGGACTCTTCAAAATGCCAATATTATAAGAGATAGAACAAGGTGGGAGGAAATTTTTAGCTTAAGGGAAACTTAAGAGATCTGATAGTGCGCAACTGTAGCCCCAGCTACTTGGGAAACTGAGGCATGAGGATCGCTTGAGCCCAGGAGTTCTGGGCTGTAGTGTGGTATGCCAATCAGGTGTGCACACTAAGTTCGGCATCAATATGGTGATGTCCCAGGAGCAGGAGACCACCAGGTTGCCCCAGGAGGAGTGAACCAGCCCAGGTCAGGAATGGAGCAGATCAAAACTCCCGTGCTGATAACCAAATGCAATGCACAGCTCTTAATCAGGTCCCAGATTGGAAAAAAGATAAAATTTTTCAGTTATAAGGAACATTTTTGAGACAACTGGAGAAATTTTACTGTGGAGTATATATTAAATATTAATATATCTGTATTAAATCTATGTGTATGATATGGCTTTGGCTTTGTAGTTATGCCAGAGAAAGACCTTTCTCTAAGGCCATAGATGCCTTAGAGATGAAATTATGTATCTATAGGTAGACAGAGATGGGGTATAAAGCAAATTCCTCCCTAAATTAACAATTGACAAAGCAGAGGAATGTATATGAAAGCTATAGAACTTTTCATTGTACTGTGTTCTTCTATAGTCATGAAATTTTCCAAAATAAAAAGTTGTGTCTTAAAAAAAAAAAAAGTTGTATCTTGGGACAAAATTGAAGACCAAATGGCAAAAAAATAAAGTTAAAAATACAGTCCTATAGCTTTAATGAAAGCACATTTTATTATCTTTATAATGGATTTGTTCAAACCACACTGAGATACCACGTTACACAAGTTAGAATGGCCAAAATCAACAGGACAGGAAACAACAAGTGTTGAAGAGGATGTGGAGAAAGGGGAACCCTCTTACACTGTTGGTGGGAATGCAAGTTGGTGCAGCCACTTTGGAAAACAGTGTAGAGATTCCTTAAGAAATTAAAAATAGAGCTACCCTAGACCCTACAATTGCACTACTGGGTATTTACTCCAAAGATACAGATGTAGTGAAAAGAAGGGCCATCTGTACCCCAGTGTTCATAGCAGCAATGGCTACAGTCGCCAAACTGTGGAAAGAACCAAGATGCCCTTCAATGGACAAATAGATAAAGAAGATATGGTCCATATATACAAAGGAGTATTATGCCTCCATCAGAAAGGATGAATACCCAAGTTTTGTATCAACATGCACAGGATTGGAAAAGATTATGCTGAGTGAAATAAATCAAGCAGAGAGAGTCAATTATCATACGGTTTCACTTACTTGTGGAACATAAGGAATAACATGGGAGACAACAGGAGAAGGAAAGGAAAAATGAATTGGGGGAAAAGAGAGGGAGAGATGAAGCTTGAGACTGTGGACTCTGAGAAACAAACAGAGTTTTGGAAGGGAGAGCGTAGGGGGTTGGGTGAGCCTGGTGGTGGGTATCAAGGAGGGCACGTATTGCATGAAGCACTGGGTGTGGTGCATAAACAATGAATCTTGAAACATTGAAACAATAAAATAAAATTAAGATGTTAAAAAAAAGAAAAAGAAAAAAGAAAATGGAATTTGTGTAAAAGGAACTATTGGGGCATTAAAAAAACATAAATTGTACTTAATTCTCTATGAAAAGGAAATAAGCTCTATTGACATTAAGTATATGAGATGATAATGCTACATGTATATATTTCATAAGTAAATATATGCACATTGAAGTGTATTTGAGAAATATTTATTAATTGAGGTATATTATTTTAAAATATATTTTGAGACCTTTGTGTAAAGAGCAATGCTTCTGAAAATATAGTCTTGTAACAATCTACACTGGAATAAATTATGCTGGTAGGGTCTTACCCCAGACATAATGAATCAGAATAACCTAGTGTGGACCTGGGAATATAAATTTGGTAAGTTCCCAATTATTAGTTACTGCCTTTTAAGATCTACTAAACAAGAAAAAAGGAGTTCTAAATATCAAGTCTCCTAAAATGTGTCTAAAGTAAAAAAACAAAAAATTAATTATAAGCAAGTTGAATCTCATATTACTTTTCTGCTAAGCAGCTACAACAATAATTTTGTATCTAACTTTCCATACAAAAAAACCATTAGTTATTTGCTACAAGCAAAGCAAACTAAAACAATCCAATTAAACCAAGGTATGAAGAGATTGCTGCATATCTGACACTCCAACTGCCCACCAATCTCACGTTTCCCAATAATATTTATTTATTGATTGAAATACTTAGTACATTGTCTTACTTAGGGAGAGAATTTGAGAGTGTGGGAGTTTTTCTTATACCTATTTCTCTCTCTTTTTATGTATACATAAAGCTATGCATACTCTGATTGGCAATATACAATGATCACTACATATTGAACATAAATATGTATTCAACTCTGGAGGTACGTTAGATAAGAGGGCCTCCAGGGACAAGATTTTCATAAACTAATTCTAACATGTCAAACCAAATGCACTAGACATTGCCTCTCCCCATCCTGTAAGTATCATTAACAGGTCATAACTATGCTACATTGTGTGCTTTATTCCTTTACTGCTGGTGAACATGATGGTCATAATTAACCTTGAGTCAACAACAACTCAACACAGTACTTTGTTTACATCAATCAACCTTCAAAAATGGAAGCTGAATTTAGGATTGGACATGTTTGTAGTACAACCATAACACAAAGCGAGAAGACAGTGCTGGGAGTCGCTGATTACATGTACTAAGGCATTAGCAATACAAGAGACGACTGCCATGATGGTGGGATTCTACCGGCACCAGAGTGCTCCCAAACATTCTCCACTGCATAGGACAGCCCCTTGTGACAGAATGATCTAGTCCAAAATGTCAACAGAGCTGCAGTTGAGAAACCCTGTACTAAAGGACCCAAGGACCCCACTAACATTTCCATTATTCTTCTTGGCATACCTGGAAATAATCACGTTGATTCATGCAATCTGAATATGGGAAATAAAAGACGTTTCTGGAGACTGAAACAGATTATTATTATGCCTCTCTTGGCTCTAATGAACTCTCCTCTGATTTCTGCAAGCAAGACCTGAAGGTGACCTCACACGTGCCCTGGTTTAATTCCATCAATGGTGATACCTTATATGCAGATATGGAAACACTGCCAATCAGGAAATCTTCAAGCAGATCTTCAGAAAAGACTCAAACAAGTTTCCAGCTATGTCTGTTTTTCTGAGTTGTAAGTCACTTATTATTTTAAGATGCATCATCAATTAAATAACAGCTTTTGGGAATGTGACAATGATATACCTTTCCTTAAATGTAAACATTGATTTTAAGATGTGTATGTTTTTTTGGAGATGGTAAATGTGCAGAATCTACAAAGTATATTAAGTGTATAATAAAACATACCAAGCTCTGTGTTAAAACAAAAAAAAAAAAAAAAAAAAAATGGAAGCTGAAATTTGTAAAACTAATGTGATAATTGGTAGGTACACTTTTATCCCTATGTTATTTTGTTTTGTACTTCAATAAAACTATTAATGTCTGGAAAAGAATCCACTTACACTTATACATTTGAATCAAATCACTAATACTGCATTTAAATTTGAATTCAGTAGAGAGAGTGAATAATCTCAAGACTATAGCTATTTTAGTACAAAATAAATGAAAACTGTCACTTCACATGCATTAGTTAGTGCTTCATTCTTATATGTAACTTTTAGGTATAAAACCCATAGTGAGATTTCACAAACAGAATATCACATGAGATCAGAATACAATGTATACATGTATGTGTGTATGTATATTGCAGATATAGTCATTTTGAAATGTGTGTGTGACAGTTTTCAGCATAAAACAGAATGTCAATACACATAATAGTGACTAAAGATTAAATTCCTGCTCTACCAACAAATATGCCAACTTTGAAACACTCATTTAGTTAAAAATAAAGCTATGAGTTAATGTAACCTCCGCCATTACTGAGCACAGATTAGCAGGTTTGGACTGTGGGTAGATGAGCAAGGGCACACACATATATATATAATGGAGATGTGTCCTTAAGTTCCTAAATTCATCAGGTCCTAATTTCGAACATTTTGACTCAGATCAGTTCCTGGATACCTTTCCTTTTTCCATCTTTATTTCTGGCTAAGTAGAGTAGAAAATTTGAGAGCAGGGATTCGGGGGGACAGCATAATTACTGAAAAGAGAGGACTGTGGGAACTGAGTCCATTGATAGCAGTCACTGAACAAGGGTACATGTCCAGGCTGAACAAGGAGGTCAAGACAAGAAATCCAAGCATGTGTTGAGGAGGCAGAGCCAGGGTTTGATGGCAGAGTCAAAAAAGAAAGGAGGGACCTGAAGAGCTGAGAAAATGCAAAAGGAATGGGAGTCAGAGGTATTTCCTGAGGTCCTTTGATTGGAGAAAGGGAGGTCTCTTTCCCTGAGATCTTAGGGCAGGAAGCAAGCAGAGAGGCAAGCCCCATTCTTTAGAGCCTTATCGGTATGGGGATTTATAAGCACCATCTGTAAGCAAACAAGTTAGAATGTCAGTTAGGTGGCCCTGGAGAAGACAGCTGGATGTGATGAGTTCAAGACAATGTTCCATCACTAACTCACTCTATGGTTTTGAGAAAATTCTAAGCCTCAGATTCCACATCTGAGAAGCCTCTCAGAGTTTTTTTTTTTTAAAAGATTTGAGTATAGTCACATTTACAGAGTTCAAACGTGGTACCAAGTGAGTGTACAACGAACACAAGTTTCCCAGGCTATCTGAAGGTTTTGTGTAGCATCCTGCTCCTCATGGGACTCATTAATGGTCTCCTTCGGAGAAGTCTTGACCATTCTCTGAGCATTTAGGCCATCTCCTCTCTAGTCATCTACCTCTTTTATCATTTAAAGGTGGCATGAATTAAGATATGAACAGACCCTTGAAATACAATCTTTTCAATACTTTGCCTTGTGTAATGTTCAATTGAAAAAATTAAGAGACAACATACAATAGAATTAATGAATTTAATTAAATAGAATTAAAAGATCCTTGAAAATGTCAAAGGGCAACATTTCTGAGATAAGTGATTAAAATAGAAACAGCTATATATCAGCAAAAGAAAAGACATTAGAGAACTGGCAATATAAAAGTTTGAGAATGAGTCTGCAATTCTAAAAATGTTGCCTTCTTGGAAAAATAGCACATTTTGAAAGCTATCTTTTCATATATATCTTATCTATCCATCTGTCTATCGAAAGAAAAATCAGGAATGCAGGATCTGAAATACTGTGAGACCTCTCTCACTGAGCGACCACCAGCTTGGCGCTGTATTATGAAGTCTTGCTATCAACCTCCCTAAGGGAATTCTGTGAATTGTGTAGTATCTACAGAAACACCGACATCTTTTGAAAGATAGCAAGGGATTGTATATCATGAAGTAATTTTAAGACATTTGTAAATATTTAAATAAGAAGCTATTAATTTTGTACCTTTTAAAATAAGTATATTTGGCATACGGGTTGAATTTTTTTGTCTTTTGTTAGTCACACTTCCTTATGGCCCTTCAACAATTCAGGCCAAATGTTGAGGCCCACCCACCAAGGAATACAAATGCAAGAAGAGAAGAACATGGTAGCTAGAAAAAACTGAACCCACAAAAGAAAGAGGGAGGAGGTTATGACAGAGAGAAAAAGAGAAACTTCATTATCAAGAAAAGGAAAAGAGAAGTATTTTCATAAAGGAAAAGGAGAAAGTGAAGGAAAAGAAGATAACAGAGGTTGTTGTCTTCTTTCTCCTCAGGTTGAAGGCAGGGGGAGAACCTGAGGGTCTGAACTTTTACTCAAGAGAGAAGGAGTTTACTTAAAAGAGACTGTTTTAAAATATGAAAGACTAATAAATCTTTCATTGTCAAGCTTACTGTTTTTTCCTGTTACATAGCAAGAGCATTTTAGACCAATTAAAGAAAATCAAGAAGCCACAAATTACTTCATAATTTATTTCTAATGTTAATAATCTCGATCCAATATGTTTTTTATAACATTCTCATAGTTAAGGAGTGATCTGGCTGCAATTGCCTTGAAAATTCTATTCCTTGAACAGATCTATTTATCAGCCTTGTGTGCTGTTCCCATACCAGAAATTCTGAGCCCCGGAAGTGGTACAAACTTCACAAACACATATTTTCTTGGTGCCTCTCTAAATTTGTGGTTTCCAATCCCAACCAAATACAATACGTTTCATATTTTTATTCTGTCAGCTCCATCCTCCATTCTCTCCAACAATTATTTCAAACCACTGGGCCACTCATCAAATCTCTTACTCTATCCCCTTTTCCCAGCAGATAAAAACACAAGCAAAAATGCACTTAATTCCCAAGTGCCTCTGAGACCTAACAATTTATCTACAGTCACATTTGTTTTATCCTATCTCTACCTGTCCAGAGGGAGAAATGTCCCTCCTTCACCTGAAGCCTGAGCTTAGTCCTCCCAGAGCCTTACCCATCAGTTAAGCCCCAACTCCTTTACAGCTTTAACTTCCGCTCAACCCTGGCTGCTTCTTTCTGACTCTACATATGCTCACATCTTTTCCATATTAAAATGCTGACTTCCTTGAGTCTACAATCAACTTTTAGTAAATACTGGCATGTCTCTCATCACCACCGAAGTTTTCACAAGGGAATTATACAATAGATGACATTATATTCTTAATTTTTACTTAATTATTTCATACTAAGAGCAGGAGGAGACGATTAGGAAAGATGAAAATATCAACAGGTAAATGACAGCGTTCGGTATCAGCATTAATCAAAAAAACAGTCATTTGCAATCATGATAAAATACGATTTTGCCTCCATCAGATGATGAAGATTATGGAGAATGGTACTGGTCAGAGTTTATAGGCAGAAGTACTGTCTGTAATATACTCTTGAGAGCAGCACAAATTGCAATAGTGTAACCATCCTGGAGAGCAAGTTGGTTATTTATATCAAAAACCTTAACATGCATGCATTTCTTCTGGCCCAACAATTAAGCTATATACAATGAATTGTGGTGGTAGTAGTAGTAGTAGTTTTAGTAGATGTAGTAATAACATTTGAAAAGATAAAATTAGTAATGTCTAATATTAGATTTAAAATGTGTTTCAGAAAACTTGTAATGAGTTGATTTTCAGACTTTCGTTATTTGGTCTTTTAATAAAAAGTGATCAGAAACCCCACATAATCTAATTTAAAAACATGTATCTTCAATATTACATGAAAAAAAACCCAAGTTTTTTACAACTGAAATTTAATCCAAATATGTTATTTATGAAGAAAAGAGGGTGCATCCACTGTGGATAACAGTATGAATGTTAATCATAAAGCTAAAATTAGAAGTACCCTACTATCCAGTAATCACACGACTGGGTGTTTACCACAAAAATACAAAAATACTGGGATGCCTGGGTGGCTCAGTTGGTTAAGCCACTGCCTTTGGCTTAGGTCATGATCCCAGGATCCTGGGATCGAGTCCCCTGTCGGGATCCTTGCTCAGTGGGGAGCCTGCTTCTCTCTCTGCCTCTGCCTGCTACTTTGCCTGCTTGTGCTAGCACTCTCTTTCTCCCTCTGACTAAATAAATAAATAAATAAAATCTTTAAAAAATATACAAAAACACATTCAAAGGGATACATGTGCACCCCTATGTTTATATGATGATGATACTGGGTGATGTATGAAATTATTAAATTGCTATATTGTACACCTGAAACCAATACAACACTGTATGTTAGCTGTAAGAGAATTAAAACTTAATAAAAAAGAACCAGAATACTAGAATTCCTAAAAACTTTGAAGGAATAAGCATTGGCATATTTGGGTCATGTCATAAGAATCTTACAAATCTACTACCTTACATATTTGGCTTTACAGATAAATTGGAAGAACTTGACTTGGTACATAGATTTCTAATTTCTGATTCTAGATCCACCATTTATAAGTTGTGATTTCAGCCAAGATATTTCATCTCTCATACCTTGTTTTCTCTTTTATAAAGTAATGCTATCGAAATAGCTAATGGATCTCTAAATTGTCCATTACCCCTAATATGGTTGGATTTTGTGATAAAATAAGTTTGACTGATTACAAAATAACATATGTAAAATATATTTTTAAAAAATCCAACTTACTTGTTAGTATAATATTGACCAAAACATCTTCTTTGGTGGGATTTTGGAAAGGTATAACAATAGATGAATGAAGACGGAGGTATGTAGTTACTTTTTCTACGTCTATAGGCTGGGGGAACAGTCCTACTCCAGAGAGGTAGAATATCCATTCTTTAAACTGTTTAAAGATAAACATGCATGACATATATATCCTAATTACATACATTTTATTTGCAACACTTAATAAATGTAATATGCATAAAAACCTTGGTAGATAAGCAATATTGCAGGGTGCCTGGGTGGCTCAGTCAGTTGACTCTTGATTTCAGCTCAGGTTGTGAACTCAGGGTCTTCAGATGGAGTCCCATGTTGGGCTCCACTCAGTGGAGAGTTTGCTTCTCTCTTTCTCTTTGCCCCTCCCCCCTGCTCATGTGCTCTCTAAAATAAATAAATGAATCCTTATATTAAAAAAAAACTTTGTTGTTAATATTTAATCTGCATCATTATATATTTTTTCTTTTCCAAATTCCTTTTGATTTTATTGAATATTCAATGTATTTCTGCACTAAAAAAAGAGGGCAAAAGATTATTAATACTCAACTATGGAACACCTTTCTATGCATAAGAGGTGACTTATAGTAATATCAAAGAGAAATCCTAATGTAAACCTTGTATTTATGCTCAGGGTTTTTTAAAAAAAATCAGTTTGTCTAGCAAACTGGAAAGTAAACACTGCATGAAGTTTCCAAAATCCTAGAGTGATTTTCAAATGAAATTCAGATGGATATCACATGAAGGATGAGATGGTGAGGCACAGATTGAAGTCCCATTAAAAGGAAGTATGCAGGGGTGCCTGGGTGGCTCAGTGGGTTAAAGCCTCTGCCTTCCGCTCAGGTCATGATCTCAGGGTCCTGGGATTGAGTCCTGTATCGGGCTCTGCTCAGCGGGGAGCCTGCTTCCCTCTCTCTCTCTGTCTGCTTCTCTGCCAACTTGTGAACTCTCTCTCTGTGTCAAATAAATAAATAAATAAAATCTTTAAAAAAAAAAAAAAAAAAGGAAGCATGCATACCTGCACGCCACAGTATTTATCCCTACTGCCTAGGACAGTGTATGTTCTGTTATGACATGACAAGGAAGAATGGCTCAAAAATTACATGAAGGAGATTGCATGTAGCTGTTGTTCTTATCTGGGTTTCATAAACCTGCTGAACAGTGTTTGAAAATGTTTCCTTTGTGTTCATTTAGAATAAAAGTCCTGAGAGCACAACAGACTGTGATTCTGTTCTGTACTGAATACTTTGCTAACGTTCCAGATGAATAAAGAGGTCACAAAATGAAAACCAACAAACAATAACCTAGTTTATAATTTCTTAAACTACATAGATGTGTCCAAGCCTCCAATAAAAAGGGAAACATTTAAGATTGTTTCAAACTAGGACAGTTGGTGACAGTAAACCCATAAAATGCTATCTCTGCATAGGAAGGATTAAAGGTAAATTTTATCTGTACGTATCTTCAAATGCCTGCACTTCTTTTAGTTAGAGATTCTACTAGCAGAATACAAGTGCAATATATTTTCACTTACAATGTCCTGTCTCCACACAATAGAATGACCAGAATCAAGCAACAGGGTTCAATTATATTCACAACTTTTTTTTACATTAATTACTTATTTTGGCTACTTAATAAAAATCAATCCTGGATGACAGCAATGAAGTTACTTTAAGCCACTGGGAATGAGCTGAACTACAAAAACAAGAAGGCCATGTTTTCAGGTTTCACCAAGTGGCCTGGAATATTGGAGCTTCTAAATTAAACCATATCCCACTATTATTGAACACTAGTATCCAACAACTGCCCTGGCATTGCTTAAATTATCCCTGGGTTCAGAGAGGGGAATTAAAAAAAGTATCCAAACAATCATGTGCACTAAAAAAAAAAAAAAAATAATGTTTTCGCCCATATTTATCTCAAACTTTTTTGAAAGAAGACACAGCACAACCTTTAAATATCCAATTCCAGGGTGCCTGGGTGTCTCAGTCAGTTAAGCCTCCAACTCTTGACTTCAGCTCGGGTCATGATCTCAGTGCTGTGAGGACCCCAATGGAGCCCCATAGTGGGCTCCACACTCAGTGAGGAGTCTGCTTGAGATTCTCTCAGTCTCCCTCTGTCCCCACCCCTGCTTGCATGCTCTCTCTCTCTCTCTAAAATATATAAATAAATGTTTTAAAAAATATTTCTGCCTTATTAAAAGTATTTTTGTAGAAGAAATAATCTCTACTATACTTTCCTTCTTCTGTATGAAAAAGATCATTGTTTTTATTTTTAATATTTATGAGAATCAAGCATACTTCCAGAACATTGCTTCAGTTTATGTAAAAGTCAGTCATCATGTAAGAAATTTAATAGCCTCAGATTTTTTCTTCTGAAGGCAAATTACACATTTTCTTGGAAAGGAGGATATTCCAGTCACCCACAGGTCTCGTACTGACATGGGGTCCCCTATATTATATTTGATTCCATTGCCTCTCAGGTGGCATGTTTTGTAAGCTCATTGGTGTCCTGTAGGATTTAAAGCACATATCTCCATTTACATTCCTCCTCATAACACTTGAAGAAATAAAAAGTAATAATAATTGTCAAAAGTTATGTAAAATTTTCATCGGCGGTAAGAGAGTTATAATAGTCTGTAGGTAGCTGCAAAAAACAGTCAAGAAGACAGGCTGAAGTCACATGTCCTGGGTTCAGGTCCAAGTTAAACCTCTTACTAGCTGCCTGACCTTAATTTCCTTGTGTCCGTTTCCTAATTCATAAAATGAATTGATAGTTCTACCACAGGACTGTGGTGAGAATGAGTTGATAAAATTCTTAGAATGGCATGTAGCAAGTTTAGAGATGCTTAAAAGTTATTAATTATTATTATTTTTGTTTATTTTTTAAAAGTTATTTATTTGGCAGAGAGCGTGTGTGAACAGGATGAGGGGCAAAGGGAGAGAATCTCAAGCAGACTCTGTGCAGAGTGTGGAGCCCAATGTGGGGCCTGGTCTTAGGACCCTGAGATCATGACCTGAGCCAAAACCAAGAGTTGGATGCTTAACTGAGTCACCCAGTTGCCCCTTAACTATTATTGCTTTTAAAAAATTATTATTAATCAGTAACACTGTACAGATGAAATACTATGGAAGAATAATACAGTATTTGTAAGATCACATTTTCTACAGTTTCATATTTAAGTTCATGAAAATATGAATAAACATTAAGTCAGGAAATTAACATAAATGCTAACAAAATGGCATTTCCATTAAAATACCTATATTTTAAATCTGACTGTATGTTCACCTTCACTCAAGTAATCTAAGGATTTAAAAATGCCTTCTTTAGATGCCTCCACATGCACAATGTATACTGTATTTCCAAAAGTTGATTTAATTAATAATTTACAATGAACTTGTTTTGCTTGCAAAATATGTCAAGTGAATGAATTAGCCTTATTTATTGATTCTGAAATTTAATGAACTTGACTTGGTCCAAGAATAGTCTATTATACCTGAGTACAGCAGAAGGTGATAGAAACTTGATGACCAGTTCTTCCAAGAGCCGAAGGAAAAAAGTGAACTGATACCTCTTTAATGGAGTAAGGAGAGACGGTCAGCTATGTAAATTCAGAGAGAAAAAAAAAATCAATGCTTTTGTTTGAGCCAGGATCTTTGCATGCTAGGTATATGGCAGGTTGATTTTCGTGTGATTAGTGTGTTGCCTTGTATGTGCTACCCATTCTTAGTATGTCTGCTTGGTGAAGACTGGTATAATGGCCACAGTAAACAGTGTTTAGTAGTGTTTACCCCATGTTCTTCCTCCAGGCAATGACCACATGGAGTTACTCGCTTTATAAAAGGAAATCAGGATGAATCTTTAGAGCTGAGTAAGAACCCCATATAAGCTGAGTAAGAACCCCAAGTAACAGAAATAAGCATGTTTTTTTAAGAACCTATAGCTTATAAATCCCAAGATACATGTGAAACCACCGAGAACCTAATTTTTAGCCCTGATGATGTCAAAAGAGATGAACTGATTGTAAGCATAGATGTAAGGAAGGTTTCTTTTTCTTTTTTAAGATTTTATTTATTTATTTGACAAACAGAGATCACAAGTAGGCACAGAGGCAAGCAGAGAAAGAGAAGGGCAAGCAGGCTCCCCGCTGAGCAGAGAGCCCGATGCAGGGCTCGATCCCAGGACCCTGAGACCATGACCCAAGCCAAAGAAAGATGCTGAACCCACTGAGCCACCCAGGCGCCCCAGGAAGGTTTCTTTAGTATACATTGAAGTGTTCCTTTTTGTCTGATCACACACACACTCAAGGTATGACCTGTTAGAAAAACTTGAGTCTGAGCAGTATTAGAATGGGTTACCTTTCTAGAGATTATGAAAGAAGCCAGCAACTCCATCAAAATGCTATACTGTGAATAATATAATCAGCTCTTACAGAATGATAAAATGAGGGGCACCTGGATGGCTCAGTAGGTTAAAGCCTCTGCTTTCAGGTCATCATCCCAGGGTGCTGGGATGGAGCTCCACATCGGGCTCTCTGCTCAGCGGGGAGCCTGCTTCCTCCTCTCTCTCTACCTGCCTCTCTGCCTACTTGTGATCTCTGTCTGTCAAATAAATAAATAAAATCTTTTTTTAAAAAAAGAATGATAAAATGAAAAGGCATATGTCTTAAAAGTTAATTTTTTTCACTACTGTATTTTTCACAATAACTTTTGAAAATATAAAACTGCAATACAGTAGTGTCATTCGAATCCTTGTAGAATGTAGCACTTAGTGTTTAATAATAATGCTCTGATAATGACCATGGAATACAAACACAATTTATTGTTATAACAGTCACCTCCTTACTCTATATATGTGTGGTTATTCTATAGCAAATATTTTTATCTCAGGCTGGCTCTCACTCTGAGAGTTAATCACTTAAGTTTATGTATAAATAAGGAGTACAAATTAATTTTAATATCAACCTTAGCAAAAAAAGTTGTATTTCATATATTCTTTCAATTTAGCAAATATGAAAAAAAGTTCTCTGTATAGATAGATAGATATAAAGAAATCATCTGCTTTATTAGAAAAACGACATACTACTACATTAACTTGGATTTTAATTCTAGTTCCACCACTTACTAACCATGTGGTTTAAGTATTTTAGCTTCTCTGGCCTCAAATTCCTCTTCCCTAAATATATGTCAGAAGCATATGGTGCAGATTGAGGTAGTGTATATAGCCGAACAGTAACTCAATAAAATTCCTTTATTTTCACCTAAAATTCACTGAAAAATCCCATGGTTTCAAGGAAAGGAAGATAAACACTATTGGTTGCAATTTATCTGTAGCAAATACTGGTTTAGTGTAATGGCATATAAATACTATGTTAAATATAGGACCTGTTGGAAACTTGCAAACATTTAATTACAAGCAAGTGTCATCATAATAGCCAATTCCAATATGTGAGTTTACACTGGATCTTAGCTGAAGAGAGGAAGATTATCGGAACAGCTGAGTAAAGTTAAATTTGGACGGATACTAGATGATGTGGGAGATTAATTATGCTATTATGAAATATAATCTGAAGTACTTAGTGTTGAAATAGCATGATGCCTATAACTCACCTTCAGACTGAACAGTAAGAAATATAAGAGAAAGAAAACAAATATAGCAAATCATGAACATAAGAACCAAGGTAGAAGGTATAAGTTTGTGCACTATACTATTCTTTCAACTTCTGCATCTGTTTGAAATTTTCCATAGTATATAGTTGATGGGAAGCACATTTTTTATATCATTATTTTCCTTGATAATCAGTCTATGCTTACTTTTGAAGGATTTATGAGTAAACATCAATATTTTAAAGTCCTTACCTATGTAAACATGAACACTATACAACAAAGCCAAGAATAAAATTATACATGTATGTGTGTATACATATATAAAATTATGTAAGTATGAGTGTGTGTATATATATATAGTCTTTCCATTTATCATTATCACTAATGTGTGCTCCTATTTGTTCTCTAATATATAATAGTATTTTTCTCATCTATAAATTTATTTTTGAGTTGTTTTCCAATATTCAAGTTAAATGCATACTCAGAGCTCAAAAGTATGTATGATAAATGTATAAAGGAATGAATGGACAAGAAACCATGGTTAAAATGTTAAAGCAGAGTCCATATTCTTCATCATTATGTAATATAAGATGATACCTGAAATATACCACATTTGTTTTCTCTTAGACCACAGTTCATATTCTTCTGTAAAAGTGGTGATATAAATAATATAAAAACACCACTTTCTACTGAGGTATTTCAGGTATTTATAAACCATATCCTGACCACCATATTCTGTTTAATTTATGGAAAATACAGTGTTAAGTAATACAAGCATGTGTGTACATTTTAGTATAGTTATTCTAAGATAACCTATATATGCAATTTTAGCAATATAATGATTAGTGATACCTAATCTGACATATCATGGCAGTTAAGAACTAATTTCATATCATGATACTATAAATTGGCAACCACTCATTGATAAGAGATAGGTATTAAGATACAAATGAAATCACGCTGTAGATTTCTTAATCACTAAGTAGCAAATAGTAAAAGCCTTTATTTAAATATTATATCTAACACAGTTTCATGATTTACTGTGAGATCCTCCGAAGAAAAAAATCTATCAAAATTATCATTTTGGGGGCGCCTGGGTGGCTCAGTGGGTTAAAGCCTCTGCCTTTGGCTCAGGTCATGATATCAGGGTCCTGGAAACGAGCCCCACATTGGGCTCTGTGCTCCACAAGGAGACTGCTTCCTCCTCTCTCTCTGCCTGCCTCTCTGTATACTTCTGATCTCTGTCAAATGGGTGGATGGAATATTTAAAAAAAAATTATCATTTTGAAGTTTACCTGAAAACATGGTTTTGGTATTCATTGGGCATATGTGGTATCATATGCTTGGAAATAAAGCTATTGATGCTAAACCTTCAGATCTTGTTTTGTTACTTGTGGGAGGAGATAAGTGATTGGGCTCATTGACTGGTACTAGTCTCTGCTAGGGGACCAAGGAGTGAGAAATGGGGGAGAGAAAGGAGAGAGGGTCAGAGCTGTTCACATTGTTTGGAAGTGGAGGACAGGTGATGGGCAGGAACTCAAGTGCTGGAAGGAACTAGCCTCTCAGAACCCTGGAAACATAGAAAAATTGCTGAGTCAGTATCATACTACTGGAAAATGGTTTCCAAATGTGATTACTAAAATGGTCAGCAATAAAGCACAGCCAGTTTACTGAGAGTCCAGTGATAATGAGTATGACACTGGCATATAGAATTTTAAAAATTTATATGAACACAATATTGGCTTTTTTGATAAATTAAAATGGGGGTAAATATGTATGTATATAAATTCTATTGTTAAATTTGAAGCATTTGAAACCTTATTAATAAATCAAATGATAATACCCCACAGTGTACTCCAAAATCAGTATTGAAAAATGCTCTAATAGTGGCAGGTTACTTGGATTTCCAAATATACTTACTGATGATCTGTTAACATCCAAGACAAAATTTTCAGGATTACTGTTTGTTGCTTGCAATTCTAAGGTCTCATGTGTAGGATTAACTAAAGGAATGATCTGAGTGGCATGCCTGGAAAGAAAAATGAAGTAAGTAAACTTGTTCATAAACTTGTTCAATGATAATTTTATAAACTTGATGACTATCATGGGTTGAACTGCATACCCAAAAAATATATATTTAAGTTCTAACTCCCAATATCTCAGAATGTGACCTTATTTGGAAAGAGGGTCAGTGTAGATATAACTTGCTAAGATGTGATCATATTGGAATAGAGTGGCTCTTAATCCGTTATGACTGGTGTTCTTATAAGATAATGTGAAGACACATGACAAGATGACCATATGGCAATGGAGGAGACTGAAAAGATGCACCTCTTAATCAAGGAATACCAAGGATTGCTGGTAGGCACTAGAAGCCCCAAGAGGAAAGGAAGGATTCTCCCTTATTGGTTTCAGAGGGAGCATGGTTCTGCTGAAACCCTGACTTCAAATTTCTAGCCTCTGGAACTGTTAGACAATATGTTTCTGTTTTTTTTTTTTTTTTTTTTTTTTATTTTTTATAAACATATATTTTTTATATACATATATTTTTATCCCCAGGTCTGTGAATCACCAGGTTTACACAGATCTAGGAAACTAATACAATGACTTGTATGAGTTTCAAAATAAGAATAATCATGTATGCACTAATGGTACTTTGCTAAATTAGTCCTTGATTTTCTACTTCTGAGACCAAATATTATTCCACACTGTTTTTGGAGAAATATTTACTCACTATTTTGTAACTATTAAATTCAAGCAAAAAGGTTAACATAGTCTAAAAATAATAATAATGAGTAATAAATTCATAAGTTCTGTCCATTACATTGAAAAGATCCAAACCAATGATGAGTAAATACAGAAAAAAAAAATATGGCTGGTATTTATTTTCAGAGCAAAGACTAATCAAGAGGATTCGTAATTCTTACTTTACCATCATTTCTAATACCTTTTGATGTATAGCATGAAAACTGTTATCCTACAGAAATGCAGTGTAAAACCACACTGAGATACCACCTCACACCTGTTAGGATGGTGTCATTTAAAAAAAAATAAGTGTTGGCAAGGATGTGGAGAAAATGGAACACTGGTACCCCACTGATGGAAATATAAATTGGAACAGCTACTTTGGCAAACAATAGTAGGGTTCCTCAAAAAAATTTAAAAAGTAGTACTATAGGTGGAGGACAAGATGGCAGGGAAGTAGGAGGAGGCGCCTTTTAAACATGTACCTTAAAGTGAGTTGATTACTTACCAAAGAACTGCAATCACCCATGAAATCAGCCTGAGATCAGAATTATACACGTCTGGATCTCTACAGGGGCAGAAGACACCAGTGGGCAGGTAAAGCGAAGTGGGAACGCAGGACTGTTATCGGAAGATAAACAAAAGGGGGCGGGAGCCACCAGAGGTGACCGGTTGGAAAGTAATACCCCAGTATGAGAGTGCCGTGCGTCTGGGGACCAGCATTAACTTGGAGACTGGCTGAAAGCACTCAAAAAGAGCAAAGGATCGCAGGGGGCGGGGAATTGTGGGAATCAGGGCAGCTAGGGACAGGGGCTTAAGTCCCTGGTCCCAGGACAGCCACCTCTGGCACTGAGCCAGAGAGAGTGCGGCAGAGAAACCAAGTCTTGGTCCCTAAGCCGCCAGCGCACCCGAGAACGCGTGGGTTCTGGCTCCTGTGAGGGGATGGCAGAACGCGCGAGCCCTGCTACAAAGTCTGAGATACGGGCGTCCCTCATCCTCCCCTAAGAGAGTTACAAAGTCCCAGCCACTGCTCTTTGACCCGCGCCATTGTTTCAGAGCCTAAGACGTGCGCCCTAATCTCTCCCCTGACAGAGGTACGCAAAAGCCCAGCCCGGTGCTTTTGGACCTGCGCCCCGTTCTCAGTGCCTGAGACGCGTGCGCGACCCACAGCCTCCCCTGAGAGAGGTGCGCGCAAGCTGGGCGCTCTTACACCCAGAAAGACCAGGCGCTCCCAGCCCGGGCCAGCAGGAAAATCTCAATGTGCGATCGCTGCTTGGAACCTCTCTGGCGGTCTGGAGCTCCCAGACAGCTGCCACTGCTGTGGCTTTGGGTACAAGCAAAAGATCCTGCATCCCCAGGGACCATGACTCAGAACCTGCTCTGCCAGTGGCCAAGGGGGAACTTATTTGGGCTCTGCAGCCAAACTGAGGCTTCTCTCTGAGAGGGAGGTCAGGGTACAGTTTGATTTCCTCTAAAACTACAAAAACCATCAAAAGCAGTCAAGGTGAGAGAAAAAGAAAGTGAACAAACATAAAAAACTGCCAGAGAACAAAAGCCTGAAAAAAACCAGTTTCCTCAGAGCCCAGCCCCTTGAGGGGGGGCAGGATGACTTAACTCAGGGAACATCACTAACTGAAAACCCACGTGGCAGGCCCCTCCCCCAGAAAACAAACCAAAAAGGAAAAAAAAAAAAAAAAAAAAAGACTGCAAGAGAACAACTACCACTACTTCATAGGACAATTTTTATTTTTAACTCATTCCCACTATTCTGGTTCATTTTTTTTATATAGATAATTTTTTTAACCTATTTACCATCACAGTGAGCTGTCCAGTACATCAAATTCCATAATAACCTTCTAACCTGAACTTTTTGATACATACACCTGTGTTTTTCTTTTACATTTCTATATTTTGAATTTCTTTTTTTTAAATTTTAGTTTAGTCTAGTTTATTCCTTTTTATTTTTCTTTTCTAATATTCATATAGAGTTAAACTTCAAAGTAATCCCCTTTCCCCAATCAATACTACCCCTATAGGTAAACCAATTTTTAATCCCGCTTTATCTTAGGAAAATTGAGTCCTTTAACAAAGATATCAAGATACATCTAGGAAGAACCAAAACAACCTTCCATGCCCACACTGAGAATTTATAACCACTCTCCCATCTTCTTCTGTGTTTTTGTGTTTGTCCTGAAGTATGTAAATCTTATACTTGGGTTCTTTTTGACGAGGTTCTTCCTTTATTTGCGTATATATACTTTTTTCTTGTGTCATATACTTTTATCAGTGTTTTTGTTTGTATACTTCATAAATCGTACATTGGGGCCCATTTGGGCTGAACCTTCTCTTTCATCTTCCCTTTCTTTCCTGTCTCTCTCTCTCTCTTTTTTTCTTTTTCTTTTCTTTTGTCTCTCGTTTGGGTGGGGAATCCTGATTGCTCAGAAGCGCTCCAGAGTGCACCTTGACTGCACCATGGTCAATACATCCAGCTACATCTGTTCAGTCATCTCTCACCAAAATGACTAGGAGGAGGAATGCCCAACAGAAGAAAAACACAGAGGATGGACCTTCTGCAACAGAGCTAACGGCTATCAACATAGACAATATGTCGGAAAGAGAATTCAGGCTAACAATTATCCAGGCAATAGCTAGGTTGGAGAAAGCCATGGATGACCGAACGGAACTAATTAGGGCCGAACTGAAAGCGACCAGACAGGATGCTCACAATGTTAGGGCTGAGTGGAAAGCTACCAGGGATGAGTTTCACAATGCTCTCAATGAGTTCCAATCTAATCTAAATTCTCTCAAAGCTAGGGTAACTGAGACAGAAGGTAGATTTAGTGATCTGGAAGACAAACAGATAGAGAGAAAGGATCAGGAGGAAGCCTGGAACAAACAGCTTAGAAACCAAGAAAAAAGAATCAGGGAAATAAATGATGCCATGAAACGTTCCAATGTCAGAATTATTGGAATACCTGAAGGAGATGAGAAAGAAAGAAGACTAGAAGATATAGTGGAACAAGTTCTTCATGAAAATTTTCCCAATCTCGTGAATGGAACCAGCGTTCATGTACTAGAGGCTGAGAGGTCTCCACCCAAGATTATATATTCCAAAAAAACACCAAGGCACCTGATAGTCAAATTGAGGAATCATAATTGTAGGTATAATCTCTTGAAAGCTGCTAGGACTAAGAGGCTCCTTACGTACAGAGCAAAGCCCATCAGAATAATGTCAGACCTATCCACAGAGACCTGGCAAGCCAGAAAGGGCTGGCAAGACATATTCAGGGCATTAAATGAGAAGAACATGCAGCCAAGAATACTTTATCCAGCAAGACTGACATTCAAAATGGATGGAGAGATAAAGAGTTTCCAAGACCGGCAAGGCTTAAAAGACTATGCAACCACGAAGCCAACACTGCAGGAAATATTAAGGGGGGTTTTATAAAAGAGGAAAAATCCTAAGAATAGCATTGAACAGAAATACAGAGACAATCTACAGAAAGAAAGACTTCAAAGGTAACACGATGTCAATAAAAACATATCTATCAATAATCACTCTCAATGTGAATGGCCTAAATGCACCCATAAAATGGCACAGGATTGCATATTGGATAAAACGACAGGACCCATCCATATGTTGTCTACAAGAGACCCATTTTGTACCTAAAGATACACCCAGACTGAAAGCGAAGGGATGGAGAAGCATCTTTCATGCCAATGGGCCTCAAAAGAAGGCTGGGGTAGCGATTCTCATATCAGATAAATTAGATTTTAAACTAAAGACTGCAGTCAGAGATACAGAAGGGCACTACATCATTCTTAAAGGGACTATCCTCAAAGATGATCTAACAATTGTAAATATCTATGCCCCCAATATGGGAGCAGCCAACTACATAAGAAAACTGTTAATCAAGATAAAGAATCATATTGATATGAATACATTAGTAATAGGATATCTTAACACGCCTCTCTTAGATCATCGAAGCAGAAAATCAATAAAGAAACAAGAGCATTGAATGACACACTGGACCAGATGGACCTCATAGATATATACAGAACATTCCACCCTAAAACAACAGAACACTCATTCTTCTCAAGTGCACATGGAACCTTCTCAAGAATAGACCACATACTGGGTCACAAATCAGAACTCAACCGATACCAAAAGACTGAGATTATTCCCTGCATATTCTCAGATCACAACACTTTGAAATTGGAGCTCAATCACAAGAAAAATTTCCGAAGGAACTGAAACACCTGGAAGCTAAAGACCACCTTACTCAAGAATGCTTGGATCAACAAGGAGATCAAAGAAGAACTGAAAAAATTCATGGAAACCAATGAGAATGAAGACACTTTGGTCCAAAACCTATGGGATACAGCAAAGGCAGTCCTAAGGGGGAAATATATAGCCCTCCAAGTCTCCCTCAAAAAAATTGAAAAGTCCAGAAAACAGCAGCTGTCTCTACAACCTTAAAGAACTGGAGGATCAACAACAAATCAAACCAACTCCATACATAAGAAGGGAAATAATCACGATTAGAGCTGAGATCAATGAGGTAGAACCAGAGATAAAGTAGAACGTATCAATGAAACTAGAAGCTGGTTTTTTGAAAGAATCAATAAGATCGATAAACCATTGGCCACACTAATCCAAAAAGAAAAGAGAGAAAGCCCAAATTCATAAAATTATGAATGAAAAGGGAGAGAACACAACGAACACCAAGGAAGTAGAAATAATCATCAAAAGTTATTATCAAGAGTTACATGCCAATAAGCTAAGCAACCTAGATGAAATGGATGCATTCCTGGAAAACTATAAACTCCCAAAATTGAACCAGGAAGAAACTGACAACTTGAATAGATCGATATCTAGTAATGAGATTGAAGCGGTGATCAAAAACCTCCCAAAACACAAGAGCCCAGGACCTGATGGATTCCCTAGGGAATTCTACCAAACTTTCAAAGAAGAAATAACACCTATACTCCTGAAGCTGTTTCAAAAAATTGAAGCAGAAGGAAAACTTCTAGACACTTTCTATGAAGCCAGCATTACCCTGATCCCCAAACCAGGCAAAGACCCCACCAAAAAGGAGAATTTCAGACCAATATCACTGATGAATATGGATGCTAAGATTCTCAACAAGATCCTAGCAAACAGGATCCAACAGCACATTAAAAAGATTATCCACCATGACCAGGTGGGATTCATCCCTGGGCTACAAGGATGGTACAACATTTGCAAATCAATGTGATAGAACAAATTAATATAAGAAGAGAGAAGAAGCAGATGGTCCTCTCAATCGATGCAGAAAAAGCATTTGACAAAATCCAGCATCCGTTCCTGATTAAAACGCTTCAAAGTATAGGGATAGAGGGAACATTCCTGAACTTCATAAAATCTATCTATGGAAGACCCACAGCAAATATCATCTTCAATGGAAAAAAGCTTGCAGCCTTCCCGTTGAACAACAAGGATGCCCACTCTCATCACTCTTGTTCAACATAGTATTAGAAGTCCTAGCAACAGCAATCAGACAACAAAGAGAAATAAAAGGTATCCAAATTGGCAATGAAGAAGTCAAACTCTCTCTTCGCAGATGACATGATTCTTTATATGGAAAACACAAAAGACTCCACCCCAAACTACTAGAACTCATACAGCATTTGAGCAACATGGCAGGATACAAAGTCAATGTGCAGAAATAAGTGGCTTTCTTATACACTAACAATGAAAATACAGAAAGGGACATTAGAGAATAGGTTCCATTTACTATGGCACCAAGAACCATAAGATAACTAACTGGGAATAAACCTAACCAAAGAGGTAAAGGATCTGTACTCGAGGAACTACAGAGCACTCATGAAAGAAATTGAAGAAGACACAAAAAGATGGAAGACCATTCCATGCTCTTGGATCGGAAGAATAAACATTGTTAAAATGTCTATACTGTCTAGAGCAATCTATACTTTTAATGCCATTCTGATCAAAATTCCACTGGTAATCTTCAAAGAGCTGAAGCAAATAATCCAAAAATTTGTATGGAATCAGAAGAGACCCTGAATTGCTAAGGAAATGTTGAAAAACAAAAATAAAATTGGGGGCATCACGTTACCTGATTTCAAGCTTTACTACAAAGCTGTGATCACCAAGACAGCATGGTACTGGCATAAAAACAGTCACATAGACCAGTGGAACAGAGTAGAGAGCCCAGATATGGATCCTCAACTCTATGGGCAAATAATCTTCGACAAAGCAGGAAAAAATATACAGTGGAAAAAAGACAGTCTCTTCAATAAATGGTGCTGGGAAAACTGTACAGCTATATGTAGAAGAATGAAATGACCATTCTCTTACACCGTATACAAAGATAAACTCAAAATGGATAAAAGACCTCAACGTGAGACAGGAATCCATCAGAATCCTAGAGGAGAACATAGGCAGTAACCTCTTTGATATCAGCCACAGCAACTTCTTTCAAGATATGTCTCCAAAGGCAAAGGAAACAAAAGTGAAAATAAACTTTTGGCACTTCATCAAAATCAAAAGCTTCTGCACAGCAAAGGAAACAGTCAAAAAAACAAAGAGGCCACCCACGGAATGGGAGAAGATATTTGCAAATGACAGTACAGACAAAAGGTTGATATCCAGGATCTATAATGAACTCCTCAAACTCATCAAATACAAAACAGGCAATCATATCAAAAAATGGGAAGAAGATATGAACAGAGACTTCTCCAATGAAGACATACAAATGGCTATCAGACACATGAAAAAATGTTCTCATCACTATCCATCAGGGAGATTCAAATTAAAACCACATTGAGATATCACCTTACACCAGTTAGAATGGCCAAAATTAACAAGACAGGAAACAACATGTGTTGGAGGGGATGTGGAGAAAGGGGAACCCTCTTACACTGTTGGTGGGAATGCAAGTTGGTGCAGCCTCTTTGGAGAACAGTGTGGAGATTCCTCAAGAAATTTAAAAATAGAACTTCCCTATGACCCTGCAATTGCACTCCTGGGTATTTTCCCCAAAGATACAGATGTCATGAAAATAAGGGCTATCTGTACCCCCAATGTTTATAGCAGCAATGGCCACGGTCGCCAAACTGTGGAAAGAACCAAGAGGCCCTTCAATGGACGAATGGATAAGGAAGATGTAGTCCATATACACTATGGAGGATTATGCCTCCATCAGAAAGGACGAATACCCAACTTTTGTAGCAACATGGACAGGACTGGAAGAGATTATGCTGAGGAAATAAATCAAGCAGAGTCAATTATCATATGGTTTCACTTATTTGTGGAGCATAACAAATAGCATGGAGGACATGGGGGGTTAGAGAGGAGAAGGGAGTTGGGTGAAATTGGAAGGGGAGGTGAACCATGAGAGACTATGGACTCTAAAAAACAATCTGAGGGATTTGAAGTGGCGGGGGTGTGGGTGGTTGGGGTACCAGGTGATGGGTATTATAGAGGGCACGGATTGCATGGAGCACTGGGTGTGGTGAAATAATAATGAATACTGTTATGCTGAAAATAAATAAAAAATAAATTTAAAAAAAAGTAGTACTATATGGGGCGCCTGGGTGGCTCAGTGGGTTAAGTCACTGCCTTTGGCTCAGGTCATCATCTCAGGGACCTGTGATCGAGTCCCGCATCAGGCTCCCTGCTTGGCAGGGGGGGCCTGCTTCCCTTCCTCTCTCTCTGCCTGCCTCTCTGCCTACTTGTGATCTCTCTCTGTCAAATGAATAAATAAAATCTTTTAAAAAAAAAAAGTAGTACTATATGATCCAACAATTGGATCCCAACTATTGAGTATATACCAACTATTGGATATATATCCAAAATAAATGAAATCAGTATCTCAAAGATGTAATTGCACTCCCACGTTAATTATTGCATTATTTACAGTGGCCAAGATATGTTCTTCCACAAATGTGAACTATACAATGAAGTATTATTCAAACTTAAAAAAGAAGGAAATCTTGACATTTGCAACAGCATGGATGAACTTAGAGGACATTATGTTAAGTGAAATAGCTCAGAGAAAGACAAATACTGTGTGATCTCATTTATGTGTGGAATATAAAAAAGTAAAAAATAGTGTACGTTTTGTGGAAATTAAAATCAATTTCATGGCAAAGATTAATATAACTTCATGACATTTGAAATGGGCAAAGACAGAAAAATAAGAAGTGTATGTAGCTTGTGTTTGCCACTGGACCAAGGAGCAAAACATACAGACTGAAGAGGTACTTGATTCATTGTTCATCCGGAAAAAGTTTTTTGATTGAATTGAATCTAATAAATCTTTTCTTTAATTGCTAGTTTTCCCAATAATGAGAAATGAAGTTTGTAATTACAAATGTGTATACTGAGGATTGTTGATACACATATTTATTATTTAGGGACAAAATTAAATTGCTCGAGTTTAAAATGTTATACTTTTTCCTTGGGTTACTCATTTCTAAACAGTCACAATAAAATATTTTTTCATCAAGACTGTTTCAAACTTATTAATACAGAATAAGATGGAAAATTAAAATAATATTACTTTTCAAATCAATGAAAAATAAGAAGGTAATTTTAAAAATATATATTTATTTATTTTTAGAGTGAGAGAGAGAGTGAGCAAGCAAGCATGTAGAGGGGCTGAGGGAAAGAGAAGTATCCTGAAGCAGATTTCCCGCTAGTATGGAGCCCCACGCTGGGCTTGATCCCAGGGTCCTGAGATCGTGACCTGAGTTGAAATCAAGAAATGGCCACTTACCCAACTGAGCCACCCAGATGCACCAAGAAGGTAATTTTAATGAGAACCAAGTGGTAGCACCTTAAGAACCATTTCCAGGATGAAGTGTATCTGTGAACTCTGAATTATTTTTTCAACTTATTTTGAGTCTTAAACTTTTTCAAAATAAGAAGAAACTAAAAACAAAAAAACAAACAAAACAAAACAAAAACCACAGTGCTGGGGCACCTGGGTGGCTCAGTCAGTTAAGTGTCTGACTCTTGATTTCAGCTCAGGTAAAAAAACAAACAAAATAAAACAGAACAAAAACCACAGTGCCGGGGCACTTGGGTGGCTCAGTCAGTTAAGTGTCTGACTCTTGATTTCAGCTCAGGTCCTGATCTGAAGGTCTCGGATCAAGCCCTTTGTTAGGCTCCATGGTCAGTGAGGTGTCTGCTTCAGATTCTCTACTTCTTCCTTCCCCCCAGCTCTATCTCTCTCTAAAAAATTTTTAAAAAATCAACTCAAAATCAGGGTTGTGAGATCAAACCCAACATCAGGCTCCACAGTGAGTGGGAAGTCTGCTTGAGATTCTCTCTTCTTCTCCCTCTGAACTTCCCCCAACACATGCTCTCTCTCTCTAAGTAAATAAAATCTTAAAAAAAAAAATAAAAACACCAGTGATGAGAAAATATCATGAACTCCTAAGAAGAATGCACTTATCATAGAAGGATAAAACAAAAAATGCCTCCAATATGTAAAGGTTCCTGGGGTGACTGAATTCAATTAATTTCATTTTGCAAATTATTTAGTAAGTGACCACTATCATTCTGAAATTCATTAATAATAATCTATAAGGCAAATCATAGATTATAATTGAGGCTGTCTCTGACTTAAAAGTGCTGAGTCCTACAACTTACTCCATTCGCCTCTGCTTATGCTTGACATAAACCTGGGAACAAGTAAATAGTGTATCTGCAACATGAATACTTCCATTGTACTCCAGGCTTTTTCTCAAACTTCTTAATCATCATTCAGGTGTTTAATAGAAACTTCAAATTTACAGGTCCCAAGCTGAGCTCTTGATCCTGACCCTCAAACCAGGTTTTCTTATAGTCTCCTCTATCTCAGTTAATGTCACATCTTTAGTTTCAGTTGCTCAGGTCAAAAACTTTAGTGTCATCCATGCCCTCCTGTTTTCCTTATGCCTCAAATATTTCTAGTGAACAAAACTCATTAGCTCTACTTTAAAAAATAAACCATAACTGAACACTTCTCTCCACAATCACTGGCAATCCTTTGGTCCAACCTGCTATCATCTTGGTCCTGAATTAGTGTAATGACCTCCTATCTTATGTTTCTCTCATATCACATGCAGATATCAACTCCAGGTACATTGTGGATCTAACCATGAGAACTATATACGATGACAGTGATGTTCTTAGTGATGTTAGAATATGGAAGAATTGGAGAAAACAAAAAGGCTTATAAACTACATTAAAATTCGGAATTTAATTTCACTAAAAGACTCCACTAAGAGACTGAAAAGGAAATTCACAAGATAAGAAAAGGTATTTGCAACATATATAACCCACAAAGGTTTGTAGTCACTATATATAAAGAACTATAAGATATAAAGGAAAATACAGACAAACTAATAGTAAAATGATCAAAGGGCAAGAAGAAAAATTTCAAAAAAGATAAACATATGGCAGGTGCTCAACCTCATTAGTCATGAGAGAAATGTAAATTAAAAGTGCATTGACACAGGGGTGCCTGGCTGACTCAGTCAGAAGAGGGTGGGACTCTTGATCACAGGGTTGTGAGTTCAAGCCCTATGCTGGATGTAGAGATCACTTAAGAAAAAAAAAGTCTGAAGGGGTGCCTGGGTGGCTCAGTTAGGCTCTGACTCTTGATTTCAGTTCAGGTCATGGGAACTCAGGGTCATGGGAACAAGCTCTGCATTGGGCTCTGGGCTCAATGTGGAGTCTTTTGAGATTCTTTCTCTCTCTATCCCTCTGCCCTTTCCCTGTTCTCTCCCTCAGCCCCTCGGATAAACAAACAAACAAACAAATAAATAAATAAATCTTTTAAAAAAATCTTTAAAAAAATAGAAGTACATTGACGTTCTACTTTACACACAGCACAATGGTTAAAATTTGTCTTACAATACCCATGTTCTTGAGGATGTAAAACAACTACCATTCATATATGGCCAGCGGAGTGTAAATACATACAACCGATTTTGAACTTTTTATTGTTACCCACTAAATTAAAGTGATATTGCATTTCTATGTTTCTACCCAATAGAAATGAGCATATATGTGCAACAAAAGCATATACAATGTTATAAACAACATGTTTCATAATATACCAAACTGGGGGAAAAAAAAACCCCAAAAGTTTATAAACAATAAAAAATTCTTTTGCAGCAAAGAAAATCAATCAAGCATGGTACACAGAACAACACAAACGGGTAAGTCCTGATCATTATTTTAGAGCCTCACATTTAAATATGAGCAAGGGGAGCCTGGGTAACTAGCGGGTTAAGCATCCAACTCTTGATTTTGGCTCCGGTCATGATCGAAGGGTCCTGAGTTCGAGCTTGGCTTTGGGCTCTGCACTCAGCAGGGAGTCTGCCTGGGATTCTGTTTCCCTCTGCTCCCCCTACTTTCTTTCTCACACTCAATTAAATAAATAGATCTTTAAATATGGGTAACACAAGTATCAGGGAAATTTTTGAGTAGGGAAAAAGAAGAAGAAAATTTATAACTAAAGACAAAGACCAAGACCTCTTAAAATGAACATTCATATCTTAAGCATATCAGAAAAAATATTATCAACATGAAATAAGAACAGAACGTTATAATTTTTAAAAACCCAGAAATATGTAAAAGAAATATCCAAACAACAACAACAAAAATGGTGCTGGATGTTGACGGCTGACACAAAAATTCAACAGAAAGAATAGAAGATAAATTCAGGTAAATGTAACTGAATGCAAAAGCACAGATGCTGGTAAAAAAAAAGACCAAAAAATAAGAAAATTAAAATAGTCCCCAAGCTCTAAAACTAAAACAAAGGTGTTGTAAGAAGAGAGAAAATAGATGGCATAATCTGAGACTTCCAGAAACTGAAAGTCATGTATTTCCATATTGAAAGAGACACCCAACTGCCTAGAAAAGTGTATGAAAATAAAGCCACACTGATTTATTAAACATTTTAAAGACATTGGATACAATTAATGGACATGCAAATTTCCAAAGAGGAGAAGGATCCAGAATAAGGCTAGCTAAAAAAATAGTTACTCTCAAACATCTATTATTATTTTGCAACTTTTAATTATATACAGTATAACTTATAGAAAAAGAAATTATGCTTTAGAACAACATGACCAAAAGTAACAAGAATTCAAAAAGAAAGAGAAAAGGTGAGCACCTTTCAGTGTAATAAAGAAAAAAATCCATGATTGTAAAACTTGTTGTGCTAAATATTTTCACATTAAGTGTATTACATTTACTAATACTTTTATGTATGTATATAGTTTTCATACATTCATTTATTTTTAAAGCAAGAAAAAATAGAAAACTAGAAATAAGTTTGTTAGTAAGTGAAAGCAGACATTGCTGGCACCCCACCCAGTTCCCCTGAAAGATTTTTACCAGTACTCTTCCCTCAGATCCCAACTTCTACATACTGGCTGTTTATCTCCATCTGAGATCAGATTATTGCCGATGGGTCCTGCTGTCTCCTCAACTCTACAGGCAGTAGAAGTGCTTGGGAGTTTTTACCTCTTCCCAAGGAAGCTTATAGTGACTAGTAAGGGAGTTCAAAAGTCAAGCATCTTTGCATTAAGACAGGACCAACTCTGAGGTGTAATTTATGCTACAAAGCTCTCTGCAGGATCAGATAGTCTGGGGCTACACCTGCCATCACACCCTTGCTTAGCTTCTTCCCCTTTCTTATCCTGCTTCCCCTATTCTCTTACTGATTGCTCTTACTGGGACCACTTCCTTAACAAAGGACTTGCTAAGGATTTATCAGGTACAGATCTGGCACTGGGAGGAGCTAAGGAGCACTGCTGGAGTGCTAAGGGAGATAAATTAACAAAGAGGTACTGATTTGTCCATTAGTGCACATGCTCTTTAAAAGCATGAATTGTGTATTGTCCTTTGGACAGAAAAAAAAAATCTGAGACCTAAAGTTTCATCTATCAGTGGTGATTGAAATGCAGGAAAGACAACTTGGAATGGTAACAAAAACAATACTGGAGGATCTACTGTGCCATTAAAATCAGCCCAATACTGTAAGTTAGGTTTAATTAAAAGCCCTTTATGTTATTTCACATGGATGCTGTTTCTTTTACATATGCTACTTCCAGGGTATTTTAGGTTTGCCTTCAGGCCTAACACGCTGTATTTTGTTTGAAGCAAGATTGCACCAAATCCTCTTGCAGATTCACGTATTTCCTAATCATCCTTCGTTAAGTATTGTTAATACAATCATGTATGATACTATAATATGAAGCAGGAAAGAGGCCAAAGGACATCTCTGCTAGAGAATGTAGAGATTTTGGCACGTTTTTATATTCACAGATGTTATTTATTTGTTTAGAGACTATTATCTTTCAAAGGTTTGTAGGGCAAATCTTTGGATTTTCACTGGATTTTCTATGTAGATCCACTAGTTTGAATTTGGAAAATTATATACAAGAACATTTTCCTTAGTCTCTTTTCTACATTGAGTGACCTAGGGCAAATCACTTAGCATCTGTAAACCTCACCCCATTTGAAACCAAGGCAAATCCCCCTAATAGTCATATTAGTCTTAAAAAATATTCATGTAGTTTATATCTGTGAACAATATAGTAACTTTTAGGTCTTAAACTTCCTTTAAAGATGATATGGCTCAAAAAACCCTCATCCTGAATGAAAAAAATTGTGACCCTGAGATGATAATAATGAATGTATTTTACACATACTAGAAACCAAAATGATTCCAAGAATATTTGATTTGAAAAGGATCTTTACTATTAAGCTATGAGGGATTACCTCATCTTTATATGGAATTATTGCATAGTAATTTATGGAAGCACGTTTTTAATTGTATCTGACATAATCAAAACTGCTCCCTAAAATATGACGTAAATAAATGTCACCTTGAGCTTTGTATAAGTCTGACCTGAGACCCATAAACTATTTAGAACTCATTAATACCATAATTCTATTTGTTTCACATTGGATTTCCATTTCTTAATAAAAAGTAATATTTATAGAATTATTAAAAATAAATAAAAATAAAAGTAGGGGGGTGCCTGGGTGGCTGAGTGAGTTAAGCCTCTGCCTTTGGCTCAGGTCATGATCTCAGGGTCCTGGGATTGAGCCCCAGTCAGGCTCTCTGCTCAGCAGGGAGCCTGCTTCCCCTCCTCTCTCTCTGCCTGTCTCTGTGCCTACTTGTGATTTCTTCCTGTCAAATAAATAAATAAAATCTTTAAAAAAAATAAGAATTTAAAAAATAATGATAAAAATAAAAAATAAAAATTTTTTTCAAAGTAGGGACCCCCTGCATGGCTCAGCTGGTTAAGCATCTGGCTCTTAGTTTCAGCTCAGGTCGAGATCTCAGGGTCTTGACACTGAGCTCCATGTCAGGCTTTGTGCTCGGTAAGGACTTGTCTTCTCTTCCTCTCCCTCTGTTGCTCCCCCTGTTCGGGCTCTCTCTCTCTCTGACTCTCTCTCAAATAAATACCTCTTAAAAAATAATAAAAGTAGGAATTGTGATTTGATTACCCAACATACCAGCATCAAACCTGGTACCAGATGTAATAAGAGCTCAACCATGTAAATATAAATGGTCATATGTCAAGGGTACATGCTATTAGCCATGTGACCAATTATTCTCCGCTGTATATTGCTGACCCTCTGCTTTGCTTTGACCAAACTTTACTCAGCTTTCTATGTTTCTTATGGGGCCATGAGCTCGGTTTGTCCCCAAGCCTGAGCAAGCACAAATAAAGTGAAATATACCTCCTTCCTTGGCTTCTCCTGGGAGTCAGTATATCATAGGGTAGTTCTTTTCCTATAAATTGCCACCAGTCATTCTCCTTTCCTTGCCAGATTTCCCCCCAAAGAGTTTGCTTATCTATACTTGTTCCACCTTTACCTTTTCCTGTTTGATTTTGAGATGCTTTCAGATTTCTGAGATGTGCATCTCCAACTATTTCAGTAGTCCCTTTCTCTCCCTTGCAATAATGATTCTGAATAAAGCCTCTCCTTACTAAGTCCCAATTTGTTTTTCTTTCACATAAATTTTCCATGGGGTAGTTTAAATATAAAATCTTTCCTAGAAAAGAAAATCAAGGACTAAAAATGTATTTATGAAGATGGCGGAGAAGTAGCAGGCTGAGACTACTTCAGGTAGAAGGAGATCAGCTAGATAGTTTATCTAAAGATTGCAAACACCCACAAATCCAACGGGAGACTTAAGAGAAGAAGAACAGCAATTCTAGAAACAGAAAATCAAACACATTCTGAAAGGTAGGACTGGTGGAGAAGTGAATCCAAAACGACGGGAAGATAGACTGCGGGGGGAGGGGCCGGCTCCCGGCAAGCGGCAGAGCAACGGAGCACTAAATCAGGACTTTTAAAAGTCTGTTCCGCTGAGGGACATCGCTCCAGAGGCTAAACCGGGGTGAAGCCAATGCGGGGTCAGCGTGGCCTCAGGTCCCACAGGATCACAGAAGGATCGGGGGTGTCTGCGTGTCGCAGAGCTCACAGGTATTAGAATGGGGAAGCCGGCTACAGAGACAGAGCCGAGGAGTGAGCTCCCAGCTTGGGGTTACCTTGAACCGGTCGCAGGCTCGGTGAGCTCGGAGCGGGGCCAGAGGTCAGGCAGACGGGAGTAATTGGGCACTGTTCTCTGAGGGCACACTGAGGAGTGGGGCCCCGGGCTCTTGGCTCCTCTGGGCCGGAGACCCGGAGGCCGCCATTTTCATTCCCGTCCTCTGGAACTCTATGGAAAGCGCTCAGGGAACAAAAGCTCCTGAAAGCGAACCCGAGCTGATTACTCAGCCCAGCCCCTAGTAAGAGCAGGCACGTTCACCTGGGGAAAGGACAGTTGAGAATCACTACAACAGGCCCCTCCCCGAGAAGATCAAAATGAAATCCAGCCAGGACCAAGATCACCTACCAAGGAGTGCCTGTTCAATACCAAGGAGAGCAGCGGAATTCCAGAGGAGGAGAAAGCAAAGCACTGAACTCATGACTTTCTTCCCATGATTGCTTAGTCTTGCAGTTAATTTAATTTATTTTATTTCTTTTTTTCAATTTTTTTCTTCTTGTGCTAATTTTTTTAACTTTTATCCTTTTCTTTTTTAACGTTTTTAACTAGTTTATCTAATATATATTTATTTTCTTTTTTAAATTTTTTCTTTATTCGTTTTCTTTTTTAATTGTTTCTTTTTTTCTTTTCTTTTCTCTGAACCTCTTTTTACCCGCTTTCTCCCCCCCACCCCCGCACAATTTAGGATCTTTCTGATTTGGTTAAAGCGTATTTTCCTGGGGTCTTTGCCACCCTTTTAGTATTTTACTTGCTCATTCACATACTCTTATCTGGACAAAATGACAAGGCGGAAAAACTCACCACAAAAAAAAGAACAAGAGGCAGTACCAAAGGCTAGGGACCTAATCAATAAAGACATTGATAATATGTCAGATAAAGAGTTCAGAATGACAATTCTCAAGGTTCTAACTGGGCTCAAAAAAGACATGGAAGATATCAGAGAAATCCTCTGGGGAGATATAAAAGCCCTTTCTGGAGAAATAAAAGAACTAAAATCTAACCAAATTGAAATTAAAAAAGCTATTAATGAGGTGTAATAAAAAATGGAGGTTCTCACTGCTAGGATAAATGAGGCAGAAGAATTAGCAATATAGAAGACCAAATGACAGAGAATAAAGAAGCTAAGCAAAGGAGGGACAAACAGCTACTGGACCACGAGAGGAGAATTCGAGAGATAAGTGACACTATAAGATGAAACAACATTAGAATAATTGGGATTCCAGAAGAAGAAGAAAGAGAGAGGGGAGCAGAAGGTATATTGGAGAGAATTATAGGAGAGAATTTCATAATATGGCAAAGGGAACAAGCGTCAAAATACAGGTGGTGCAGAGAACCCCCCTCAAAATCAATAAGAACAGGCCCACGCCCCGTCACCTCATAGTAAAATTTACAAGTGTTAGTGACAAAGAGAAAATCCTGAAAGCAGCCCGGGAAAAGAAGTCTGTAACATACAATGGTAAAAATATTAGATTGGCAGCAGACTTATCCACAGAGACCTGGCAGGCCAGAAAGAGCTGGCATGATATATTCACAGCACTAAACGAGAAAAACATGCAGCCAAGAATACTATATCCAGCTGGGCTATCATTGAAAATAGAAGGAGAGATAAAAACCTTCCAGGACAAACAAAAACTGAAAGAATTTGCAAACACCAAACCGGCTCTACAGGAAATATTTAAAGGGGTTCTCTAAGCAAAGACAGAGCCTAAAAGTAGTAGATCGGAAAGGAACAGAGATCAACATACAGTAACAGTCCCTTTACAGGCAATACAATGGCACTAAATTCATATCTCTCAATAGTTACCCTGAATGTAAATGGGCTAAATGCCCCAATCAAAAGACACAGGGTATCAGAATGGATAAAAAAACAAAATCCATCTATATATTGCCTACAAGAAACTCATTTTAGACCCAAAGACATCTACAGATGTAAAGTGAGGGGTTGGAAAACAATTTACCATGCTAATGGACATCAGAAGAAAGCAGGGGTGGCAATTATATCAGATCAAATAGATTTTAAGCCAAAGACTATAATAAGAGATGAGGAAGGACACTATATCATATTCAAGGGATCTGTCCAACAAGAAGATCTAACAATTTTAAATATCTAAGCCTCTAACATGGGAGCAGCCAACTATATAAACCAATTAATAACAAAATCAAAGAAACACATCGACAATAATACAATAATAGTAGGGGACTTTAACACTCCCCTCACTAAAATGGACAAATCATCCAAGCAAAAGATCAACAAGGAAATAAAGGCCTTATATGACACACTGGACCAGATGGACATCACAGATATATTCAGAACATTTCATCCCAAAGCAACAGAATACACATTCTTCTCTAGTGCACATGGAACATTCTCCAGAATAGATCACATCCTCGGTCCAAAATCAGGACTCAACTAGTATCAAAAGATTGGGATCATTCCCTGGATACTTTCAGACCACAATGCTCTGAAGCTAGAACTCCATCACAAGAGGACATTTGGAAAGAACCCAAACACATGGAGACTAAACAGCATCCTTCTAAAGAATGAATGGGTCAACCAGGAAATTAAAGGAGAATTCAAAAAATTCATGGAAACAAATGATAATGAAAACACAACAGTTCAAAATCTGTGGGACACAACAAAGGCAGTCCTGAGAGGAAAATATATAGCGGTACAAGCCTTTCTCAAGAAACAAGAAAGGTCTCAGGTACACAACCTAACCCTACACCTAAAGGAGCTGGAGAAAGAACAAGGAAGAAACCCTAAACCCAGCAGCAAAAGAGAAATAATAAAGATCAGAGTAGAAATCAATGAAACAGAAACCAAAAAAACAATAGAACAAATCAACGAAACTAGTAGCTGGTTCTTTGAAAGAATTAATAAGATTGATAAACCCCTGGCCCGACTTATCAAAAAGAAAAGAGAAAGGACCCAGATTAATAAAATCATGAATGAAAGAGGAGAGATCACAACTACCACCAAACAAATACAGACAATTATAAGAACATACTATGAGCAACTCTACACCAACAAATTTGATAATCTGAAAGAAATGGATGCATTCCTAGAGACATATAAACTACCACAACTGAACCAGGAAGAAATAGAAAACCTGAACAGACCCATAACCAGTAAGGAGATTGAAACAGTCATCAAAAATCTCCAAACAAACAAAAGCCCAGGGCCAGATGGCTTCCCGGGAGAATTCTACCAAACATTTAAAGAAGAACTAATTCCTATTCTCCTGAAACTGTTCCAAACAATAGAAATGGAAGGAAAACTTCCAAACTCATTTTATGAGGCCAGCATCACCTTGATCCCAAAACCAGACAAGGATCCCATCAAAAAATAGAACTACATACCAATATCCTTGATGAACACAGATGCGAAAATTCTCACTAAAATAATAGCCAATAGGATTCAACAGTACATTAAAAGGATTATTCACCACAACCGTGGGATTTATTCCAGGGCTGCAAGGCTGGTTCAACATCCGCAAATCAATCAATGTGATACAACACATTAATAAAAGAGAGAACAAGAACCATATGATACTCTCAATAGATGCTGAAAAAGCCTTTGACAAAGTTCAGAATCCCTTCCTGATCAAAACTCTTCAAAGTGTAGGGATAGAGGGCATATACCTCAATATTATCAAAGCCATCTATGAAAAACCCACCGCAAGTATCATTCTCAACGGAGAAAAACTGAAAGCTTTTCTGCTAAGGTGAGGAACACGGCAGGGATGTCCATTATTACCACTGCTATTCAACATAGTACTAGAAGTCCTAGCCTCAGCAATCAGACAACAAAAGGAAATTAAAGGCATCCAAATCGGCAAAGAAGAAGTCAAACTCTCACTCTGCAGATGATATGATACTATATGTGGAAAACCCAAAGACTCCACTCTAAAACTGCTAAAACTTGTACAGGAATTCAGTAAAGTGTAAGGATATAAAATCAATGCACAGAAATCAGTTGCATTTCTCTACACCAACCACAAGACAGAAGAAAGAGAAATTAAGGAGTCAATCCCATTTACAATTGCACCCAAATCTATAAGATACCTAGGAATAAACCTAACCAAAGAGGCTAAGAACCTGTACTCTGAAAACTATAAAGTACTCATGAAAGAAATTGAGGAAGACAAAAAGAAATGGGAAAATGTTCTATGCTCCTCGATTGGAAGAGTAAATATTGTGAAAATGTCTATGCTACCTAAAGCAATCTACACATTTAATGCAATTCCTATCAAAGTACCATCCATCTTTTTCAAAGAAATGGAACAAATAATTCTAAAATTTATATGGACCCATAAAAGATGTCGAATAGCCAAAGGAATATTGAAAAGAAAGCCATAGTTGGTGGCATCACAATTCCGGACTTCAAGCTCTATTATAAAGCTGTCATCATCAAGACAGCATGGTACTGGCACAAAAACAGACACATAGATCAGTGGAACAGAATAGAGAGCCCAGAAGTAGACCGTCAACTCTATGGTCAACTAATCTTCTACAAGCAGAAAAGAATTTCCAATGGAAAAAAGACAGCCTCTTCAACAAATGGTATTGGGAAAATTGGACAGCCACATGCGGAAAAATGAAATTGGACCATTCCCTTACACCACACATGAAAATAGACTCAAAATGGATAAAGGACCTCAATGTGAGAAAGGAATCCATCAAAATCCTTGAGGAGAACACAGGCAGCAACCTCTTCGACCTCTGCCGCAGCAACAACTTCCTAGGAACATCGCCAAAGGCAAGGGAAGCAAGGGCAAAAATGAACTATTGGGATTTCATCAAGATCAAAAGCTTTTGCACAGCAAAGTAAACAGTCAACAAAACCAAAAGACAACTGACAGAATGGGAGAAGATATTTGCAAACAACATATCAAATAAAGGGCTAGTGTCTAAAATCTATAAAGAACTTAGCAAACTCAACACCCAAAGAACAAATAATCCAATCAAGAAATAGGCAGAGGTCAGGAACAGACAGTTTGGCAAAGAAGACATCCAGATGGCCAACAGACACATGAAAAAGTGCTCCATATCACTCAGCATCAGGGAAATACAAATCAAAACCACAATGAGATATCACCTCACACCAGTCAGAATGGCTAAAATTAACAAGTCAGGAAATGACAGATGTTGGCGAGGATGAGGAGAAAGGGGAGCCCTCCTACACTTTGGTGGGAATGCAAACTGGTGCAACCACTCTGGAAAACAGCATGGAGGTTCCTCAAAATATTGAAAATAGAACTACCATATGACCCAGCAATTGCACTATTGGGTATTTACCCTAAAGATACAAACGTAGTGATCTGAAGGGCACGTGCACCCGAATGTTTATAGCAGCAATGTCTACAATAGCCAAGCTATGGAAAGAACCTAGATGTCCATCAACAGATGAATGGATCAAGAAGATGTGGTATATATACACAATGGAATACTATGCAGCCATCAAAAGAAATGAAATCTTGCTATTTGCAACAATGTGGATGGAACTAGAAGGTATCATGCTTAGTGAAGTAAGTCAATTGGAGAAAGACAACTATCATATGATCTCCCTGATATGAGGGAGTGGAGATGCAACATGGGGGGTTATGGGGGTAGGAGAAGAATGAATGAAATAAGATGGGATTGGGAGGGAGACAAACCATAAGTGACTCGTAGTCTCACAAAACAAACTGAGGGTTGCTGGGGGGAGGGGGTTGGGAGTGGGGGGTGGGGTTATGGACATTGGGGAGGGTATGTGCTGGGGTGAGTACTGTGAAATGTCTAAACCTGGTGATTCACAGACCTGTACCCCTGGGGATAAAAATATATTATATGTTTATAAAAAATAAAAATAAAAAATAACAAAAATAAATAAAAATTAAAACAGAAATAAAATGTATTTATGTCTTACCAAAAAGATTAAGTAAATTACAACAATATTCTTTTAGATAAACTTTTCTCCTTCCACGAAACAATTTTATCTATGAAATGGAACTTACTTCCCAAGGTCACATTGTATTTCTGGTATTGTGACTGGTTTCGGCAATTCAGTAGTTAATCTCAGTAAATACCAGAACTCGAGAGTCACATCTGGCTGAAAAACAATGCTGGTGGAGAAAAATATACAAAATCTTATCAGTGGTTTTAGTTTGTGTAATAAAATTGGCAGAAAATATCCTAAATAGGTGGTTTCAAATACAATATTTGACAACTGCTTTGTGACACATTCTACTGTTGTTGTAGATATATTTTTAAATGTTTCATTTTCATGAGAAGATCACTTCATTATTCAGAAAAAGGTGTCATCATTAAGATCTATTTAATAAATGCCTGTTGAATGAATGAAAAATATTTAAACATTAATTAAATCAAATGTCTTGCAGGAGCAATAACAAGAGAAGTCCTGCTTTCTGTAATTAAATCCAATTTGGTTCGTTGATTTAAACACCTGTATATTTTTGTGTGAAGGCTATTAAGTGATACGCAACTCTGGAGACCTTTCTGTAGTATCAGCATGTGCTCCCTTCTGGGGAAACAGAAACAGAACCTGTGACTGTCTGAAAGTATTAACTGGAAACAATAAATAAATAAAATTATAACTGGGCTGGTATGTCAACTCTGTCATCTTTTATTTGAGTAGATGAATAAGTCACTTAAAATCCTTTTGAAGGCTTTATTTCAAAGGATCAACAATAAAATGCCACACTCAAACCATACCTTTCATCTCTACAGCCTGTAGTCGCTGGAGAATACTGTACGACATAGTTCATATACTCTCGCGGATGCAGAGTAAGTTGTTTGAGTCCATTAAGGGCAGCACTGGATAACTGCACATCTATGTGAATGATTCTCTCTTTTGGATTAGAGAGAGGTATTTCCATGCAAATGCTCTCCTAGAAATACAGAACAAATATATAATAATCAGCTTTTAGTGTCCGCATAGAGTGAGTCGTTGTTCTATAAAAGCAAATGCAAAGAAAACTTTTATATAACTAAGGCCATTTATTTTATTTCTCTCCTTGATCCACTATTAAATATATCTCACTTTTAATCTCTTATATGTTTTTCTTGACTAGTCTTGGTAAATGGTATTTTTTTCAACAACAAATACTCTAAGACATCCATCTAGCTAAATGCTATGGAAAGGATAAAATTACATTGAAAATATAGTTTTCGGGCCCCTGGGTGGCTCAGTGGGTTAAAGCCTCTGCCTTCAGCTCAGGTCATGATCTCAGGGTCCTGGGATCAAGCCCCACATCGGGCTCTCTGCTCAGCAGGGAACCTGATTCTTCCTATCTCTCTGCCTGCTTCTCTGTGACCTCCGTCTGTCAAATAAATAAACAAAATCTTTAAAAAAAAAAAAATCGTTTTCTTTGATACCATTATGACCATGAGGTCCATTTGTCAATGTTTTCTCTAGCTGTGTTACTCAAACTTTAGCATGCATAAGAATCATCTGCAGAGATTGCTAAAACACAGATTACTGGCCCCCACTGCCCGCAAAGAATCTGATTCAGTCACTCTGGGATGTGGGCCTGATAATATATATTTCTAAAAAGTTCTGCTGATACAGAGGACACACTTTAAGTATCTCTCTACATCAGCATCAAGTACTAAGGAAAATCTGAAGAAGACAAATCATGCTGATAATACAATTACCTTCTTGTTTAGAGTCTTCCCTTCCATTCTGGTTTCTCCTATCCTGTCCCTCTAGCTACACCCACTTAGCCCTGGAAGGTACTGTTCAGGTTCTAAGATATTTCTTGATCCCCATTCTGACCATTCTAATGACTTATATTTCATCCCATTACAGCCACAATCTCCACTATACTATAGTAATAGTAAAAAGCCATTAATTGAAACAAAAATGTTAAAGGTGATCAATAGACAGGACATATCTCAATTCTGAACAAGGATGAGTTGTCTATAATGTCTTACCCTAATGAAATGGAAAATGTCACGCATTTCAGTCATAATTCAAAGCTTGGCAATGGGTGTACTTTAGGACTTGCAATTATTTTGAAACTTATCACATTACAGAATGACTAAAACAACCTTGATACTAAGCTGGTAGGGACAGGTGGTGACGGGGAGAGAGTTATTTACAACACATATCTTCAAGATAAACATTACAGCTTCACCCAAAGAATGAACACTTGCTTAATTACCAATATATAAATAAATGAGTGGATAAATGTTATGTTTTAGGGGAATGGAAACAGCATTGAGTGTGGTGAACATCATCTGGTAAGGAGAGATGAAAAACAAGAATATATACAAATTTACAATTAAATCAGGATATCATTTATTACAAATCAGATCTAATTATAAATGCATGGGAAAATGGCTATCCATAATAGTTTCAGGAGATATTAGAATCATGGATTCTTAAAATATATGGGCATTTAAATTGCTGTAGTAACTAAGCTCATGATTATAAAGAAAGATAATTAAAAATATAAAATAGAAAAAACCCAATAATGACATTAGGTCATTGAGTTTATCATTTTCTAGGCACTCTGAAGTATTTCATGAGACTGTTATAGAACTCAGCCTCCTAAGGAAGTTTCTAAGGGTCACACAAATCAACGACTAGGCCATATGCCAGGATAACAAATACCAACTATAATATTGGCCTAGAAACTTTGCCCAGCTCCTTAGGCAGAAAACTGAAATGAGACAGCTTTGGACTAGACATTTGTCCTGGTCTATTACTCAGATATTTCTCAGACAAGGTCAGTGTCAGTTTAAAACAATGCTTTAGCTTCTTCTTCACAGAAGTAAAAATACTAGGATCTAAACCAGTGATTTTCAAAATGTTCTCATCACAACCTAGAATAATTCATTTTACATCACAACGTGGCCCACATACACATACCACTGAAAAAAAAGATTCACAAAATGATCCCTGCTCTTCCCACATGTGACATTCTCTGATGCTTTCTATTCTCTTGTATTCTATTATACCCCCCCATGCTTGTTTTGACACACTCACATTTTTTTGAGACCGTACATTGAAAAACTCTGGTCTAAAGAGGAATGAAGTACTGGAATATCAGATGGCTTTATGTCTCATCACATTTAGACTCTGAACACAAAGTAGAACAAAACCACTTTCAATCTACTGCAATGGCTGTGAACGACAAGCCATGAAACAGAAGCACGCCCTAGTGATACAAACGTGTTAGGACATTCTAACCTTGGACGAATCTTTAGAGATGCAAATGGGGATGGCAGCTCTGGGGCACGTGTGTAAGAGCCTCTTTTTCACACATCCATGGCAAATACCACTACTTGATCACTTCACTCTTATCCAGTAGGTCTGGACATCCCCTCAAAATCGAGCAGCCTTCCAGAAAGCAATCGTTAATTGCTTCGAACCACCTGCACTACAGCAGTAAGGCAGTCTCTAGGGAAAGCCTGCAGTGGAATTCTCTGGGGCCTCAAAACCGGCACGAGACTCAATAGAAACGAATGTTTCATTATAGTAAAAAGCTTTAAGTATCCAATTAATTAAGAGTGCTGTATTTCTAGTCTGGTAAAATTCGTGTCAAATTTAACTACAGCATTATAAAAAATAATTTCAATGTTCATTATAACTTGAATATTTTCTTTTCAAGTTTAAATCGATAAAAAGCCCTAAATTACACCTTTAAAATATAGTATTGTATGAATAATCTCTTTTAAATATACATCTGCCAAAATACTGTCAAAATTAATTTAGACAAGATTAATTTTCTAACTGTATTTCTTAAGGCCATAAAAATTAGATATTTCTTTAAATATTTCATGTGCTCAATAAGTTAAAGTGATTTTTGTCATTCATCATTTGATGAGATGATCCAGGTTTGTAAGTTTATTCTTGAAATACCTCCTTTGTGTTAGCTACATAATCCAAAAATACATAACTATTTTCAACGTCAGAAAAATAATGTATAAAGAAGTCATTTGCAAAAATGGTTAATAGTCTTATTGTCTAAGGCATCCTGCCACCCCCATTCCATTTTATGACAAATAACTCTCACTCAATAGGAAATATAAAGACAGCTGAATTTCTGTGATTACGCTCTCTATATAAAAGGTGTGAAATAGGGACGCCTGGGTGGCTCAGTTGGTTAAGCGGCTGCCTTCAGCTCAGGTCATGATCCCAGCGTCCTGGGATCGAGTCCCACGTCGGGCTCCTTGCTCAGCAGGGAGCCTGCTTCTCCCTCTGCCTCTGCCTGCCATTCTGTCTGCCTGTGCTCGCTCTCTCCCCCTCTCTCTCTCTGATAAATAAATAAAATCTTAAAAAAAAAAAAAAGGTGTGAAATATTTGGCTAGTGTATGTCTTGCCAATGGCATATTCTCCCACTTTGATGAGTGGTTTTATAAGTTTTTTTAGAATTAAATATATATCAATTTGGACTGATTTTGGTTTTGGAAATTCAAGTGAAATAGTGACTTTTTTTTTTGTCTTTTGTCTTTACATGGCCTCTTTTGGGTGCAATGATAGAGAGCATTCCTTTATAAGGTGTTCAGTATTTTTCTCTAGATTGTACTTAAGCAATATTTTAGCTAACATAATGACTGCTTAAAGAAATTGGTTTCATTTTTCATCATCCTTTTGTAAAAGCAATAAATTATGTATATTTAATCCTGTGGCATATAAGTAAAGATTTTAGAGCATGGAGACCTTCATAAGATGTTGAAATTTAGAACACTGAAAAAATTCACTCAGCTGAAATTGGAATAGGTTTAAAATACGTACAAACAGATGTATTGAATTTTGCAAATTATAAACGTTTTCAGAGGAACTTTGATTACTTATATTCATTTTCATTTTTAAAATGTATTTATTTATTTGAAATGGAGAGAGAGGAGGAGAGGGGGTAGATGGGGAGGGGCAGAGAGAGACTCTTAAGCAGGCTCCACTCCCAGTGCAGATCCCGATTCGGGCCTTGGGCTCATGACCCTGAGATCATGGTCTGAGCTGAAATCAAGGGTCAGATGCTTAAATAACTGAGCCTCTCAGGACCCCTCACCCACCATATTCACTTTAAAACAAATATAAAATATTTTCAGGGACACCTGGGTGGCTCAATCAGTTAAGCATCTGACTTCACTCAGTCATGATCTTGGGGTCCGGGGATCAGGCCCCTCATGGGGCTCCGTGCTCAGCAGAGAGTCTGCTTGTCCCTCTCCCTCTGCCCCTCCCCACCTTGTGCTCTTCCTTTCTCTCTCCCTCTCTCATGAATAAATAAATAAATAAACCTTTAAAGATATTTTTGGCATCTAAATATAATTTATATGTTCATTATTTTCTTAAAATAGAAAAAACATTTTGAGAGATTTTAAAACAGGTCAGGTCATTCCTCTTTACACTCTCAAGTGGCTTCTAGTTGCACGTGGAATAAAATCTCATCTTACCCTCAGAGGCCCTGCAAGATGTGGCCCTGACGGCACCTCTGACTGGAAGAACCGCCCCCCCCCGACCCCCCGCAATCCCCAACCCACTGCCATTTCTGTCCAAGCTCCAGCCTCACAGGCATCATTTCTGTTCCTGGAATGTCTGGCCTCCTACCTACTACCTCCAGTCTCACCAAGCTCATTTTGTTCCGAGGGCCGGGATATTTGTCAGTTGCTCCACCTGGGTGCATTTCCTCAGTCTTCACGCCACAGTTGATGAAACTCTGGACTATTTTTGTTGGCACAATTATCACTAAATTTAGCTTAGGTATTTATTGTCATGGTAACAGAAAAACGGAATAGACTAAATTCGGTAGAGAACTGAAAACGGTTTCTCTTCCACTACTGATCTCCAAACCTGGCAGGATCTCCCTATCTCCACCTTGTTGTTTTCTCAGAATAGTTCCTAATGCCAGAGCAGTCTGGTTGTCAGATCTTTAGAGAGGTATAAAATCAATCAACATTTTCATTTCATGTCCAATGAATGTTTTCCCTGATCTTTCCTCCTGGTACTCCCTCCCTACCCCCAAGATACGTAGTAATTTTTCAGACTGCTTGTGAGGAAGCAGGTAGATGTGACCTGCTCTTTTCAAGCCTCCACTCTAATTTCCTCTCCTGTAATCACTATGTTAATATGGCATCTTCAAGGCTACAGGATGAAGATGGGATGAGAGGTAAAAAAAACAAAGGCCACTTACTCAACTGATACTGATTGATCTTTTCCAGTTGACTTTCTAGGTCCTTCTCTTTTCCTCTTTCTAGCACTACCCCATACAGACTTTTTTTCCTGGGTTCTTCTCACCCTGGCAGAATGCATGTTGAGCAGATCCTTTTAAATTAGCCCACCTGACACGTAGTAGAATCCACTTTGATCTACAAGATCTTGTCATGTGCCAGTGAACGTGCCGAAGCTGTCTCTCTAGGCACTTCCCCTCCATCCATGGTCCAGTCTTTTAGCAAGAACTCACCAAAATCCAATGAGCATTAAACTGTCAGTTTCCACTCTTTAAAGAAGCCACACCTCATTTTTGTGTTCTGGCCAACTTACACAGAGGCTGGACGTGGGTGATAGGCTAAAGATGTCTCATCTTTCTTGACATGGCAAAAATATTATCCCTCCAGGAAAATTCTGTGCTCCCCTTCATAATATGAAGAGATCGCTGGGCAGGAGCTGCCCAACAAGAGGTAACATTTCCCAAACTCTCCTGCACCCAGGCATAGCCATGTTACTAGTTCTCTCTAATAGCATATGGGTGGAGGTGATGTGTACTGCCTCTGCGATGACATGATTGAGAAACCAGTGGAAATTCTTTTCTGTTTCCTCTTTCTTTCTCCATATATATATATATACACACACACACACACACACACACACACACACACACACATACACACATATACAGGAACTGCTTAGTTCCTAAAGGTTGATGGAACTTTTATATGGGAGGACGCTGGAACACAACATGGTAGATAGCAGCCACAAATTGGGAACAAGTGCACCAGAGTGTTACAAGTATTAAGAACTTTTATTGTGTTAGGCCACTGAAATTGTGGAGTTGATCATGTCAGCTAAAACACCATAACTAGGGGCACCTGAGTGGCTCAGTGGGTTAAGCCTCTGCCTTCAGCTCAGGTCATGATCTCAGGGTCCTGGGATCGAGCCCCACATGGGGCTCTCTGCTCAGCGGGGAGCCTGCTTCCTCCTCTCTCTCTGCCTGCCTCTCTGCCTACTTGTGATCTCTGTCTGTCAAATAAATAAATAAAATCTTTAAAAAAAATCTTAAAAAAAAAACACCATAACTAAAACATTTAGTGAGTCCTTTATAAAGGACTTTATGAAGAGCTTTCATAACATGAAGCGAAAATTATCAACGGCTCTCAGGTTTGTCTTTAGTTGAAAATATAAGACAACAGAAAAACTTCCCATGAAATATCTTATTTCAATGTTATTTTTGTTTTCTGTCTTATTCCACTATAATGTTGGCTCCATGTAAATAGGGGCCTTGTTTGTAATATTCATCACTGTTCCTCAGCATCTAGAATAGTGAGAAGGATACCAGAGGCATTAAATACTCGCTAAAGAATAAATGTGCAATTTGTAAGACACGTTAGTGTTTGTATATAAACCTAATGGTTAATATGTCTAATAGTCTGGATACTTTGAACTAAATAATACAGCAGCCACTGATAAAATCTTACTCCGGAAGAGTTTAAAAGTATCAAGTAAACCTAGGCTACCTCCTTTCATGAACGTTATTGATAAGGACAGCTCTGAGAAAGACAGTGGGTTGAATTTATCATTTGGTGGCCAGTTCACACCTTCTCTGAATAGGGAAAATTTAACTCACCAAGTATTTGCACTGAAAACCTCATCACTTCCTACTCTAACTGGGTCAGAGTAAATCAAGATTATGTTTTTTTGCCCATAAATGCCTAATGGAGTCAATGACAATTCAACATGCACTAGCAGGATATATTTCCCACCATATCTTCTCCCAGAAGATAATCATGAGTTCACTTCATTTTATTTTATTATTTTTTTATTTAAAGATTTTACTTATTTATTTGAGAGAGAGAGAGATAGGGAGAGCGAGCACAAGCAAGGGGAGAGAGGGAGAAGCAGGCTCCCTGCTGAGCATGGAACCCAACATGGGGCTCAATTCCAGGACCCTGGGAATCATGACCTGAGCCAACCGACTGAGCCACCCAGGTGTCCCCATGAGTTCCTTTTAAAGGGATTATTTCTGAGGTGCCTGGGTGGTTCAGTCAGTAAAGCATGTAACTCTTGATCTCAGGGTCATGGATTCAAGCCCCATGTTGGGCACAGAGCCTACTTAATTAAAAAAAAAATTAAAGGGGTTATTTCTGAGGTCCAAAACACACAATATTAATTTAAGTGAGGCATATTATTGAGGAAATTTTCAATTTTAATTTTATTCCATTTACAAACATCACCAAGTCAGTAAACAAACTGTACCAGGGTGTTTTGAAATGTACCATGTAATTCAAAAGAAGTGATAACTACAGTCTGTCTCAGGGATTTTCCTAAATTGAAAAGTTAGTGCCAACAGTTCAGAACTCAGAGGAAACAGGCAGACAGCTGAAAACTAGAAATGCCCTTGACATTCCTCTGCTACTGCCACCCGCATGGCCCCATACTTAAGAAAGTCATGCTTCACACCTCCCCACCCAGCCTGAGACATACAGAATGCAGACGTGCAATCAAGATGTGTTGCCAGTGCCGGACCGGCAGATGATGTGTGAGTGAGCATGTACTCGACAGGCACTGAGAACCTGTGAAAAAGTCAGAAACTCCTGAAGAGTGTATAGGTTTGTTTGTGTGTATTCAGACACTTACCATCACCTCAGGGGCAGGAGTGGGGGTGCAGCAGCTATTAGAAGCTGTGACAAATAAAAATATATCTGAGGGGCACCTGGGTGGCTCAATGGGTTAAAGCCTCTGCCTGTGGCTCAGGACATGATCTCAGGGTCCTGGGACCAAGCTCCGAATTGGGCTCTCTGCTCCGCAGGGAGCCTGCTTCCTCCTCTCTCTCTGCCTGCCTCTCTGCCTACTTGTGATCTCTGTCAAATAAGTAAATAAAATCTTAAAAAAAAAAAAAAAGAAATATATCTGGTTGTAGGGACTGATCCCTAGGAATTAGCCTCCTGCTTAACTGTTTAAGATAAGGTCTCTCTCCCTCTGCTCTCTGTATACATACATATGTATGTATATATGTAGAGCACAAAATGGAGCCTCTCATGTCAAGCAGGGGCCTATGTCAAGCAATGACGCAAGTAGTTAAAGGTACTGCAGCTACAAGATATCACCAGGACCAGCATCAGCTGATGCCCCAGCACTGGTAACAAGGAGAACCAGAGCAGGTCTGCAGCGGCCCAAGACAGATTCAATCCCTTTAAAAAGGGGAGGACTTCAGCAGCAAGACTCTTCAGACATGACTTCTCTATGTCTGACCACTAAAGAAAGGCAACTGCGGCTGAGCGGCTGAGCAGCTGAAACTCTGTGCGATGGATCTCCAAAAACTGAGATCCTTCACTGTTTGAATATAATAAAAGATGAGTCCAAAGTTGACTCGGACAGGACCCAGGCCTCACCTCCAACTGTGCACCCACAGACTGACTTCGGGTTTGGTTCGTTAACTTCCTACCCCCTTCTGTTATCTCGTTTGTTGTGTGGCTTGTCTTCTGTTCTGTTCTGTGTGCCATGTAAGAAGCCAAGTTGGATCACATGGTGAACTGTCACTGAGTTTGGAATCCTGAACCTGCTTTATCATTGTGATTTAACTTTGCTTCATGACTGAATAAGGCTGACATTGTGGAAAGACAAAACTCATGTGTGTGCCTTCATAGCCTGCTCATGGCTGTATACATGTATTTACATACATGTACATGTACACATATAGTCTAAATTTTATTTTCTCAAGATAAATTCAAATCAGAAAATTAATTTTTTACATCAAGACCTCACGAGGAAGAAAAATTTCAGTATCATGTACAATAGCCATGATATATGATCTTTCACCCCCCCAAAAAATATAGAATATAAAAATACAAAAAAAAATCAAGAAGAAAATAATAGTGTTTTTAACTATGCTCCTGAAAGGGAGAAAATGTCACCATCCCAAGATATGTCTCTTTGTCATACTGATTATTTTAAACTGATTATTTTTAGGAAGCAACAAACACAAACACTAAGCTCCTTGGAAAAACTAAGTAGGAGTTACTCTTTTATAATAGACATTTACATTCATAAGGGAAATCTGCTTTTGTAATAGCATCTCCCTCACTGGGGGCTGGGAGGATGGGGGAATGACTCTAAATCTCTAGAGACTCTTATCAATAGAAAAGGCAAAGCATAAATCGGCACAGCAACATTACCCTTGTTTACAATGCTTTTCCTGGTCACCTCCAATAAAACTGACTCCCCACCCCCAACATTTTGCTTTGTCTTTAGTTGAAGATAGTATTTAGTATTTAAGATGAAGGCTTCTGTCATTTTGAGGAGTTATTCAGTTTCCCAGGTCTCTCCCATGTATACAGGAAGGAGATATACATGTTATTAAACTTCTGTTTGATTTTCTCCTGTTAATTTGTCTCATGTCAATTTAATTCTTAGACCAGCCAAAAAAACCTTCAAGGGTATAATAAATGTTTCCCTCCCCAACATTCTTCTCTCACTAACTTGCAGAGAGACTTCTGGGTCTCACCATTAATAATACAGTGAATTTCATTAAAGATTGATTATAAAATGAAAAAAATTAGTCACTCAATTGTCACTGACAACAGAACAAATATTATGGAGGCTATGACTGATCTAAAGCTTAAAGCATAGGTTTTATCCACACACTTAAGTTTTGTTTTCAGAACACATTTGTAACTCATTACTGTACATTGAAATTATTGTCAGTAGGAAGATAAAGAATCGCTCTCATTATTCTCACACAGTCAAACTATAAGACATATAAGAGATTTCTAAGGTCAAACAAAATGGAATAGCAGATATCACATGTTAAAAATTCCAAGAGAATACTAAATAATTTACACCAAGAGATAATGGACTGCTAACAACCACTTATTGTTTACTGTGAATATAACCTGATTTTTGGAACTTACTCTGAAGAAGTAACCAAATTTATGTGCCTTAAGGGTATAAACATTTCTTACATGAATGCTATTTTAGAGAGATTCTGACCATCTTTAAGGAAGATGTGAAAACTGGTTGAATGTAACAAAAGCTGAGATACAGATGGAAAATCAGAGATGGCTTAGTATCTTGAAAGCTCCATTGCTACATTTGATGATCTAAGGTTTAAATAAAATACATCTCAAAAGTTTGGCAAAATAGCGAATGCATTAAAAACTATTAGCTAACAGTCTATAGGTAAGGACAACAATTTTAGCATACTTTTGAAAGTATTTGGAATACTTCTTCAAGAAGTGCACAAAGATTTATGTGATAGAATTATCTAAAAGAATCCATATGATCTCCACCAACTGAACCATCATATCTGGGAGTTAAAAGAGTACATTTATTTTGACCTTAGGCAATTACTACTAGAAAGATGGGAAAACAATAACTAGGAGACAACATCACTGTCATTTAGCAGCCTAACTGGATTGAGATAGTCAAAAAAGACTCCCCTCTGGTATCAACTTCAGCTGAAAGTGATTGCTTAGTACAATACACCTACCTGTAGTGACAAACAGCAATTTAGCAATTCATGGCGCTAAGTTCTACTCCTGTACTGCTAAATGGAATGGAGGCTCAGGAGTTGCATTTTTATCTATGTAGACCTTGGATATAAATTACTAAATATCTTTATAAAATAACTATGTTAACTATACCTAATGAAAAATAAGAGCAATGGTGAAATTGGTAATAATCAGAAGAGCATACGTAAACAAGATGAGTTATAGGTATCACACTGTGGTACCAAAACCAGGAAAGGTTTAAAGTAAAAACTGACAGTAAATCAACACAAACTGAATGAGAATTACATGTGTTAAAAACAAAAACAAGAACAAAAATGCAGAGCCTTGCTGGCCCAGTTGGAAGAACACATGACTCTTGATCTCAGGGTTGTGGGTTCGAGCCCCATGTTGGGTGTGGAGATTACCAAAAAAATAAAAATAAACAAACTTAAAAAAACAAACCAAATCAAACCAAATTAAAAGTAACCACAGGCCCCAAATGGCATCACTTATGCCAAATCCCCAAAGTAGAGGCATAACACATATTTTAATTGCAGTTTCAATTTCAAACTGCCATAAAAATATTGATGTAGATTTCACATGAGCCTCCTGGGTCATAAAGTTGCCTGTCAACAGTAGCCTAGAAGAACTACCCAGACACTGGCTCCATCTGGCTTCATTGTGATCTTAGGTATGGGGGTGGTGGGGAGAGGGAAGCGAGCTGGGCCTCTGGAACCTTGGAGGAAACGCCTGCTCACATTCTGCCCTGAGAGGGTCACTAAGCCCCAGGCCATCTGAGTTCCAGTGCTGACCCTGGCTTATTATTTAAGCTGGAGCAAGTTTCTGGATCCCAGTTTGTTCATCTTTATAAAGGGAAAAGTATTAGTTCCTAGATCACACGGTTATAGTAAGAATTAAATGAGTTCATACTTGCAAAACAGAGCAATGGTTGACGCTCAGCAAGTGTCCAATGGTTATTATTTGCATGCCAGTCACCATCTCTGTCTAAACTATGAGTAGGAGCCCAAAGCCTACGAGTGTTTTAAATAAAGCTGATGTGAACACACACACACACACACAAATAGCCTTATATATATATATATATAGGCTATATAATGTAGCCTTAGTTGGTCAGTCAGGAATTTTCTGATGGGTGCCAATGAATCTGTATATACCTTCTCCATCCCTCAAAGGAAAATGAACTAATTGGCATGCTAAGACCCCTTGCTCTTTACCATGACTAAAAGTTACTTTGTCTAGAACAATCCTTTTTTTTTTTTTTTTCCCCTAATAAATTTCTTGCCCTACCCTCCATCTATAAAAACCTTTCATTTTGTACAACTCCATGGTGCTCCCCTCTACTGGCTAGATGGGATGCTGATTTAATAAAGCCAATTAGATCTTCTAATATACTTGGCTGTACTTTTTTTTTAAAGAATGTATTTATTTGTTTCAGAGAGAGAGAGAGAGAGACAGAATGAGAGGGAGGGATAGAAGATGGAGAAAGAGAATCTCAAGCAGATTCCAAGCTGGGCGAGGAGCCCAATGTGAGGCTCTGTCTCAGGACCCTGAGATCATGACCTGAGCCGAAACCAAGAGTTGGATGCAATTACCTGACTACACCACCCAGGCACCCCACTTGGTTGTATTTTTATTTAACACACAATAATAATGAAATTTATTACATAGGGAGGGGCAAGTCTTTTATGGAAAATGGACAAGGTCCGTTGTTTGAAAATACATTATTTATGAAAATAATGTGTTCCTGAAAAGTGTATATGCAAATATTAATTTTAAAAATGAAAACATATTTGAAGCACATTAAAAGAAACAGATGGTGTTTTCTTTTTGCTCAGTCTTCTTACTTATCCACATAAAGTACCCTGATGGTATATTTTCTCAGTCAGTATAACAATCTTTAACATTCAAAGTTGAGAGTTAAAAAATCTTAATTTCTATTTCTATCAGTTTTGCTTGAAGGGTTAACAACTCTTCCCAAAAGGGGGGCACATTATATACCATTTCATGAGAAGATGTAAACCATTGTTTGTCTACTAGTATTTTACAATTAAATCTTTTTTTGTTACTTTGAGTTGCAGGTCTCATCTCTATACCTATTTTAAACATACAATTAATAAGGGAGCCAATGTCTATATTAACATACAATTAATAAGGGAGCCAATGCCACCTCATGGTTCCAATTTCTCCTGGACCCATTTAAAATGTTTTTTTTCTCCTGTGTCCTGAAAGAGATTTGTGCTAATCCAGTAATCATTTTCCACAGCAAGTGGTTATGTAAAGTTATATCATTTTAAAATAACCCATAAGAAAGATTTTATTCTGTAGTGATAACAGGATCACAGAAATGAGACATTTTCATTGAGTGAAATTACCCTACCATGATCATATTAAATCATTTTCCACTTAGAAGAGAATGCTTTTGCAAGCTCCATTTGAGTGCATTTCAATAGTTTAACCACCCATTTTCTATGTCTCAGTGGAGATTTACCCAGAAATCAAGTGGGCAAGTAATTGATTTACAGATTTAAACTATTTTAGTCTTTTTAAATTTTTTTATTTGTTGGAGCATAAGTTCAAGGTTCTAAAGATTTTTTATTTTTATTATTTATTTGACAGAGAGAGATCACAAGTAGGCAGAGAGGCAGGCAGAGAAAGAGGAGAAAGCAGGCCCCTGCTGAGCAGAGAGCCCGATGTGGGACTCGATCCCAGGACCCTGAGATCATGACCTGAGCCGAAGGCAGCGGCTTAACCCACTGAGCCACCCAGGCGCCCAAGTTCAAGGTTCTAAATAATCAATTTTATGAAAACTATATCTGCATGTTTAAAAATGAAAGTAATCTTTACCATCAATTTAAATATCTGAATATTAACAATAAGAAAATTAAATCAAATTAAAACATGGTTAAGAGCAATTAATACCGATTTCATGTTTCATTTAAACCAAAACTCAATTTGGGGCACCTGGGTGGCTCAGTTGGTTAAGTGTCTGACTTCAGCCTAAGTCATGATCTCAGAGTCCTCAGATCGGGATCAGCGCTAGGCTCCAAGTTCAACAGGAAATCTGCTTTACCCTCTCCCCCTGACTCTCTCTCCCCTGCTATGCTCTCCCTGTCTCTCAAATAAGTAAATAAAGTCTTAAAAACAACAACAACAAGATTCAATATTTAACTTTATTAAATAATAATAATGAACATGGATTTAGTAATGCTTTAATAAGTAACATAAAACACTCCTATTCTTAGTCAGTATTACTTAAAATGCCAAATCTATCCCTGTTACTCCAAATGTGTGTGTGTGTTTTTTTAAAGATTTTATTTATTTATTTGACAGACAGATCACAAATAGGCAGAGAGGCAGGCAGAGAGAGAGGGGGAGACAGGCTCCCTGCTGAGCAGAGAGCCCCATGCGGGGCTCGATCCCAGGACCGTGAGACCATGACCTGAGCCGAAGGCAGAGGCTTTAATTCACTGAGCCACCCAGGTGCCCCTCCAAATGTGTTTTAAAGTGAAAGGCCTAATGTAGAAACCAAGAAGAATCAGTACTGAAAGAGTCAAGAGACTGCAGGAACCAAAGACAGGTCTCCTCAAAAATTTGCCACTTTGGGGGCTGCCTGGGTGGCTCAGTGGGTTAAGCCTCTGCCTTCAGCTCAGGTCATGATCTCAGGGTCCTGGGATAGAGTCTCACATCGGGCTCTCTGCTAGGCAGGAAGCCTGCTTCCTCTCTCTCTCTCTCTGCTTGCCTCTCTGCCTACTTGTGATCTCTCCCTGTCAAATAAATAAAATCTTTAAAAAAAAAATTTGCCACTTTGGCAGGAAGATGATTTTGAGTTAAAAAGCAATCAAAACCCAGCAAATTCAGGAAAAGCTCTTTACTTATCTCCTCAACTGCATAAAAAGGATTTAGACAGAAGCCCTGCTCGGGAAAAAGAGAGCTATCACCACAGATAGCTACATTACACTAGGAACTGGGCAGGGAGGAACCTAGCAAGGCCTGATTGATCAAAGTTCTCTGTATCCCTTTGTTTCCAAGAGGCCCAGCAAACATTTGCTTACTAAATATTTATCCTTTTTCATCTTTATGTAAATTGCATTTCTTCCCTTTGAAGTCTCAGACCCCTACCACCCTCTCCTTAATTGAAAATGACATATATACCTCATTTTGCCTATCTTTGTAGTTTCTGTGTCTATGTGCATTCCCAACATACACTACTAAATTTGATTTTTTTTCCTGTTAATCTGTCTCATGTCAATTTGATTCTTAGTCCAGTCAGAAAGACCTTGAGGGGACAGGATAGTCCTGATCCCTGACAAAGCATAATCGTGCTTTTACCATATGTGTGAGGGTAAGTACGCTAAGGTTAAGTTTGCTCTTGGTAACTCTTTTTTTTTTTTTTTTCCCTCTTGGCAACTCTTGAAATATGCAAGTAGAATTCTAATCAGTAAAGCTACTATAAGATACCATAGAGCTAAAAGATGTTTTCCATAAGTACTTAAGGTCCATATTACCGAATTTAAAATAAAACGGCTATAATTTTTTAAAAATGCTATAATTTGAACAATTTATTCTAATGTGCTCATTTAATATGGATGTTTTTAAGGGATCGCAATTTAAGTGTACAACAAAAGCCCTGTTTGCAAAAAAATAGAGTCTAAAACATTTAATGGGTTCTTACCAGAGCAAGGCATTTCATTTCAATAATGTTTACTGGTGGTCCCGGAGAGCTATGGATCTCGAGATGATACCAGACATGGAAATTGCTAAAACTATTATCTGAAAAACAAAAAACAACAAACAAACATCTCTTAATGTAGGTTTCTGAATATCATACTTAACATAAAACTTTGAGAAACCTCAGTACATACCGTTTTCAAACTCTTTGGTGAACTCATTTGTTATGAGAGGGCAGTGGAGGGTGCAAAGCTGATTGCATTACAATTTGTAAGTGCAAAGAGAAGCACCATCCTGCATGGCCATGACCTTGCCCTATAAAAGCTCTTCACCTTCCCCATGTCTTCATTATATTCACCACTAAAATAAGAATGTTTTACTTCTAAGTTAAGAATTGATATTTCCGGGGCGCCTGGGTGGCTCAGTGAATTAAGCCGCTGCCTTTGGCTCAGGTCATGATCTCAGGGTCCTGGGATCGAGCCCCACATCTGGCTCTCTGCTCAGCGGGGAGCCTGCTTCCCCTTCTCTCTCTGCCTAACTCTCTGCCTACTTGTGATCTCTCTCTGTCAAATAAATAAATAAAATCTTTTAAAAAAAAAGAATTGATATTTCCAAAGAAATAACCAATCATTTCTCCCCCTAATTGCCCAAACATTCACATATTATCTATAGAACGGATGTGGAAAACAAAGGCAGAAGAATAGTTACTAAATTTCCTTTCTACCTAGGGCTCACTGACAAGTCCTTGAAACAGGGAGAGCGACATTCCTCTAGGGACTCCACTGCCTCCACCTTAATATTTTGCTATGGGCAAAAGGGAATCCTAGCCTGACTGCCCCCCCACCCCCAACCAGGATCCTGTAGTCTACTTTAACATATAAAAATTCATTTGGAAATTTCCTTTATCTCTAAACTCTCCAAGATATGTGCTGGCAATCATTCCCAAGCATATGGCCCACTGATAAACATCTGAAGGGTCTCATGACTAAGGTTTTATTAGACGGTAATAAATGACCTTTTCCCAACAACAGCTAGCCCCTCAAGGTCCCTGAAACTTTGCTTCCAAAATTCCTTAGAGACTTAGGCTATTCCTGACCCCCTCCCAACTTGCAAGTATATAATGGACCACCCCTCACAACCCCAGGGGCAGCAGCTCTTTCTGCCCATAGTCCGGTCCCTGTGCTTTAATAAAACACCATTTTACACCAAAGACATCTCAACAATTCTTTCTTGGTTGTTGGCTCTGGACTCTACCCCACTGAACCTCACCTATATTCTCAAACTTCATCAGAACTATCTAAGTATTATATTATAGATCACAATGGTACATTTCCAGCACTCTAAGATTCTAGTCTAAGGACAAAATCAGGAATAGTTGATGAGATTTTTTCTTTTCTTGAAGTGTGAAAAAGGATGCTAGCAATTCAGCCTAAAGGAAGCTGGATTGGAAATGAACTACATGGTGAGAAAGTAATGTTTACATCACGGTTCTAGATATATATATATATTTTTTTACTCAATCTCAAGTTTGCCATTTGTTTAACGTGATCTGTTCAGCTTCTACTTTGATACTCTTTATTCTCCAGTGTTGAGTTAGTATATGGTTTAAGATGTCCTCCAATTTCAGTTATTCATATGCATATTGAAATCAGTATTGGCATGTTTTAAAGATTCCGGGTACTGCTCTGTTTGCCTAACTTACTTAGGTGAATCATTACCCTCTTTGGGCCTCAGTTTCCTCATCTGAAAGAAGGGGCCCAGACCAGTGGAATTCTCGCTTCTGAACAAGAGTGTTGTGCATTGCACTATATTGTGTTGTATGGAACTGTATTGCATGGTGAAGGGGAGTAGAATTTGCCACCCCAAAATATGTCTTTGGTATAAGGACCTTTTGAGCTTATTATTATTTTTTAAATATTTTATTTATTTATTTGACAGAGAGAGATCACAAGTAGGCAGAGAGGCACCTAGAGAGAGGGGAGGAAGCAGGCTCCCTGCTGAGCAGAGAACCTGCTGGGAAGTTCTATCCCAGGACTCTGAGACCATGACTTGAGCCAAGGGCAAAGGCTTAACACACTAAGCCACCCAGGCACCCCTTAAACAGATTATTTTTTTAAAAAGTGGATACAGAAGCTCTGAAAACTGAGCAAAAGTTACTCTTTTATAAGAGACATTTACATTTCTCAAGGAAATCTGCATTTGTAAGGGTGTCTCCTCTCTGTACTAAGAAACTGGGAAGACTCAATCTCTAGAAACTCGCATCAGTGGAGAAGACAGTGACCTAAATCTGCAAAACAATGTTACTCTTGTTTACTGTGCTTTCCTGTTAACTTTGCATTATTGGTTCTCCATCCCCCAACATCTTTTTTGTCTTTAACTGGAGACTGTATTTTAAGGTAAGGGCTTGGGCCATTCCAAGGAGTTACTCATTCTTCCTGGGTCTCTCCCAAGTATGCAAGAGGTATACTTTTTCTGGGGGGCGGGGGGGGGGTGGTGGCAGGGAAGGGCAGAGGGAAGGGAAAATGAGGGTCAAAGCAAGCCCCACAACCCACCAGAGCACCACACGGTGCTCAATCCCAGGACCCTGAGATCATGACCTGAACCGAAGTCAAGAATGGAATGTTTAACTGAATGAGCCACCCAAGTATCCCACATGGTAACTGACCTTTTGTGTTTTTTTTAATTATTCCCCCCTACCGGGAACATTGTATCTTATTGTACTGCAATGCACTACTTCATACCATATTATATTATATTGTATTGTATGCCACTCTACTCTAATACTTTAGCTATTAAGAAGTATTTATCAAATTAGTAGATCTAAGAACAATCCAGACATTCAGAACAATTAGCTAATGAGAGGGAGACAGACAAGGCCCATGTGAATTCTTCCAAGTACTTGTGAGAAGTTCTTAAGGGTGATTTTACCTCCGTATTTTGAATTGCCTTCTGTGCGTATTTATTTTATAGACACCAACTAATTACCTTGGAACCATTAATGCACAGAGAATAAGTTACCAGCTTTATGTGGATGTTTGGTTACTGAGGAAACCTGTGTTCACTTTTGTATTGGCTGCTCCTTCAATTCTATGACAGTGCTTTAAATGCTTTTATGATGTTTAAATGTGACATCTCAAAATAAACCAAAGTTGTTAAAATGAAAAATGTTTCCCCTTCTAGGTTGCTCATGTATATTCCACTGGCTTTTCCTATGCTTTAATCCACAGTGAACTCACAGGGAAAATAATTCTGGAGAGAAAGGGCTTCGTGACTATAAAGACTGAATGCCCTACAATTCTGGGTTGGCACAAAGAAAAAATAAAACAGTCTGCTCATCTATGGAATAGAGACTGTCTTAGTCAAGGTTCTCCAGAGAAAGAGAACCAATAGGATATGTGTATACATAAAAAGAGACAGAGAAAGACAGAGAAACAGAAGCTGAGAGAGACTGATTTTAAGAAAACGGCTCATGCAATTGACTTGATAGATCCAAAATCTGCAGGTTAGGTCACCAGGCTGTAGACCCAGGAAAGAATTGCAGTGCAAACCCAAAAGTAGTCCATGGGTAGAATTCTTTTCTGTTCTGGGGAACAAAATTCATTTTTGTTCTGGGAGGTCGGTTTTGGTTCTGTTAAAATATTCAACTGATTAGATGAGACCTACCCACACTATGGAGGTCCATCTTCTTTATTCAAAGGCCACAGATTTAAATATAATTCTCATCCAAAATCACCTTCACAGAAACATCCAGAAAAATGTTTTACTATTATCTGGGCACAATAACCTAGCTAGGTTGGCACATAAAATTAGCTATCACAGAAACAATAACAGTTAATATTTGTGATTGCTGTGATGATCACATAAGGCACTGTTGTGATGTAGCTGATTTAATTCCAGCAGTGATAAAAATGAACAGTATGAGTTTATTGGTTAGTATAAGATTAAAGATGGTTTATTAGCGAGAACAAAAGTAATAATTATTAAACATTGTTTAACCACAGGACTTAAACACATTAAAACTTTTTGCTGATTATAAAATCAGTAACATTCACTATAGTGAGTTTTAGAAATTCCTGAAAAGCCTAAAGATGAAATTTATTCATTACCTCATGACTAAGAGTAAATACTTATTTTTCTTATATAAAACTCCAGGCTTGATATATCAATAAAGACACAAAGGTATAAATACACTGGCGTATACAAATTATATAAAATTGGTATATCCATATGCATGTGTGTGTTTGTGTGTGTAAACACATTTTTTTTTTTAGACTTTAATTTTTTATTTTTTATAAACATATATTTTTATCCCCAGGGGTACAGGTCTGTGAATCACCAGGTTTACACACTTCACAGCACTCACCAAATCACATACCCTCCCCAATGTCCATAATCCCACCCCCTTCTCCCAAACCCCCTCCCCCCGGCAACGCTCAGTTTGTTTTGTGAGATTAAGAGTCACTTATGGTTTGTCTCCCTCCCAATCCCATCTTCTTTCATTTATTCTTCTTCTACCCACTTAAGCCTCCATGTTGCATCACCACTTCCTCATATCAGGGAGATCATATGATAGTTGTCTTTCTCTGCTTGACTTATTTCGCTAAGCATGATACGCTCTAGTTCCATCCATGTTGTTGCAAATGGCAAGATTTCATTTCTTTTGATGGCTGCATAGTATTCCATTGTGTATATATACCACATCTTCTTGATCCATTCATCTGTTGATGGACATCTAGGTTCTTTCCATAGTTTGGCTATTGTGGACATTGCTGCTATAAACATTCGGGTGCATGTGTCCCTTTGGATCACTACATTTGTATCTTTAGGGTAAATACCCAATAGTGCAATTGCTGGGTCATAGGGCAGTTCTATTTTCAACATTTTGAGGAACCTCCATGCTGTTTTCCAGAGTGGCTGCACCAGCTTGCATTCCCACCAACAGTGTAGGAGGGTTCCCCTTTCTCCGCATCCTCGCCAGCATCTGTCATTTCCTGATTTGTTGATTTTAGCCATTCTGACTGGTGTGAGGTGATATCGCATTGTGGTTTTGATTTGTATTTCCCTGATGCCGAGTGATATGGAGCACTTTTTCATGTGTCTGTTCGCCATCTGGATGTCTTCTTTGCAGAAATGTCTGTTCATGTCCTCTGCCCATTTCTTGATTGGATTATTTGTTCTTTGGGTGTTGAGTTTGCTAAGTTCTTTATAGATTCTGGACACTAGTCCTTTATCTGATATGTCGTTTGCAAATATCTTCTCCCATTCTGTCAGTTGTCTTTTGATTTTGTTAACTGTTTCCTTTGCTGTGCAAAAGCTTTTGATCTTGATGAAATCCCAGTAGTTCATTTTTTCCCTTGCTTCCCTTGCCTTTTGCGTTGTTCCTAGGAAGATGTTGCTGCGGCAGAGGTCGAAGAGGTTGCTGCCCGTGTTCTCCTCAAGGATTTTGATGGATTCCTTTCGTACATTGAGATCCTTCATCCATTTTGAGTCTATTTTTGTGTGTGGTGTAAGGAAATGGTCCAATTTCATTTTTCTGCATGTGGCTGTCCAATTTTCCCAGCACCATTTATTGAAAAGGCTGTCTTTTTTCCATTGGACATTCTTTCCTGCTTTGTCGAAGATTAGTTGACCATAGATTTGAGGGTCTATTTCTGGGCTCTCTATTCTGTTCCATTGATCTATGTGTCTGTTTTTGTGCCAGTACCATGCTGTCTTGATGATGTCCATCACTGGACCCGATGGACATCACAGATATATTCAGAATATTTCATCCCAAAGCAACAGAATACACATTCTTCTCTAGTGCATATGGAACATTCTCCAGAATAGATCACATCCTCGGTCCTAAATCAGGACTCAACCGGTATCAAAAGATTGGGATCATTCCCTGCATATTTTCAGACCACAATGCTCTAAAGCTAGAACTCAACCACAAAAGGAAGTTTGGAAAGAACCCAAATACATGGAGACTAAACAGTATCCTTCTAAAGAATGAATGGGTCAACCGGGAAATTAAAGAAGAATTGAAAAAAATCATGGAAACAAATGATAATGAAAATACAACGGTTCAAAATCTGTGGGACACAACAAAGGCAGTCCTGAGAGGAAAATATATAGCGGTACAAGCCTTTCTCAAGAAACAAGAAAGGTCTCAGATACACAACCTAACCCTACACCTAAAGGAGCTGGAGAAAGAACAAGAAAGAAACCCTAAGCCCAGCAGGAGAAGAGAAATCATAAAGATCAGAGCAGAAATCAATGAAATAGAAACCAAAAAAACAATAGAACAAATCAACGAAACTAGGAGCTGGTTCTTTGAAAGAATTAATAAAATTGATAAACCCCTGGCCCGACTTATCAAAAAGAAAAGAGAAAGGACCCAAATAAATAAAATCATGAATGAAAGAGGAGAGATCACAACTAACACCAAAGAAATACAAACTATTATAAGAACATACTATGAGCAACTCTACGGCAATAAATTTGACAATCTGGAAGAAATGGATGCATTCCTAGAAACATATAAACTACCACAACTGAACCAGGAAGAAATAGAAAGCCTGAACAGACCCATAACCAGTAAGGAGATTGAAACAGTCATCAAAAATCTCCAAACAAACAAAAGCCCAGGGCCAGACGGCTTCCCGGGGGAATTCTACCAAACATTTAAAGAAGAACTAATTCCTATTCTCCTGAAACTGTTCCAAAAAATAGAAATGGAAGGAAAACTTCCAAACTCATTTTATGAGGCCAGCATCACCTTGATCCCAAAACCAGACAAGGATCCCACCAAAAAAGAGAGCTATAGACCGATATCCTTGATGAACACAGATGCGAAAATACTCAACAAAATACTAGCCAATAGGATTCAACAGTACATTAAAAAGATTATTCACCACGACCAAGTGGGATTTATTCCAGGGCTGCAAGGTTGGTTCAACATCCGCAAATCAGTCAATGTGATACAACACATCAATAAAAGAAAGAACAAGAACCATATGATACTCTCAATAGATGCTGAAAAAGCATTTGACAAAGTACAACATCCCTTCCTGATCAAAACTCTTCAAAGTGTAGGGATAGAGGGCACATACCTCAATATCATCAAAGCCATCTATGAAAAACCCACCGCAAATATCATTCTCAATGGAGAAAAACTGAAAGCTTTTCCGCTAAGGTCAGGAACACGGCAGGGATGTCCATTATCACCACTGCTATTCAACATCGTACTAGAGGTCCTAGCCTCAGCAATCAGACAACAAAAGGAAATTAAAGGCATCCAAATCGGCAAAGAAGAAGTCAAATTATCACTCTTCGCAGATGATATGATACTATATGTGGAAAACCCAAAAGACTCCACTCCAAAACTGCTAGAACTTATACAGGAATTCAGTAAAGTGTCAGGATATAAAATCAATGCACAGAAATCAGTTGCATTTCTCTACACCAACAGCAAGACAGAAGAAAGAGATATTAAGGAGTCAATCCCATTTACAATTGCATCCAAAACCATAAGATACCTAGGAATAAACCTAACCAAAGAGACACAGAATCTATACTCAGAAAACTATAAAGTACTCATGAAAGAAATTGAGGAAGACACAAAGAAATGGAAAAATGTTCCATGCTCCTGGATTGGAAGAATAAATATTGTGAAAATGTCTATGCTACCTAAAGCATTCTACACATTTAATGCAATTCCTATCAAAGTACCATCCATCTTTTTCAAAGAAATGGAACAAATAATGCTAAAATTTATATGGAACCAGAAAAGACCTCGAATAGCCAAAGGGATATTGAAAAAGAAAGCCAACGTTGGTGTAAACACATTTTTATCCTTCAGACAACATTTGCTATTAGAACTTGAGTTTTATCCCTAATCATTAGGAAAATGCAAATCAAAAACCACAATGAGCTATCGCCTCACAACCGTTAGGATGGCTACTATCTAAAGAACAGACAACTGCAAGTGCTGGTGGGATATGTAGAAAAGGTAACCTTGTGCTCTGTTGGTAGCAAATACAAATTAGTGGACCCACTGAAACCGCCAACAGAATTAAGTAATTAAGTAATTAAAGGCAAGTCGCCCATAGTTAAAGACCATGGGAAAAACACCGGGAAGGAACTTAGAATATGCTTTAAGATAAGGAAAATATAGGGGTGCCTGGCTAGCTCAGTCGGAGGAGCATGCGACTCTTGATCTTGGGGTTGTGAGTTTGAGGCCCATGATAGGCATGGAGAAAACTTAAATAAATAAATAAAGTTAAAAAAAAAAAAAAGATAATGAAAATTTAGCTCAAGGGAACAGGAAATTAAATAGCCTGTGCTGACATCATAGTCACAAGGTGTATAGCCTCAGTTTTTGCTAACAAAGCTTTCATCACTGACACACATTGTTAAAATGTTTTGCAGAACTAGACCAGCGAATGAAATGACCACCTAACCACAACCTTGAAGAAACAGGTGACTTGGCACCAGTTAATCCGTCTTTAAGTTTACCCAATCCTGACCAATCAGAAGGACCCAAAATTCCAAGCCCTTTACCCTTGATTTCTGCACTAAAACACTCACTTGCAAGTCATCAAAAATTCAGGATTTTGAACATTACTTCCCTGTTCTCTGGGGTGGTGCCACACCGTAAATAGCTATCTTTCTTCAGTGCAAAAGCTCAGGTTATTTTTTTTTTTAATTGGCTTGCTGCACATTGGACAGATGAACTATTGTTAGGTACAGTTATACCACTATGGAAAACAGTACGGACAATCCTCCAAAATTTTAAAATAAAATTTCCATGCCCACATTTGGGTATTTATCTGAAGAAAATAAAAATATTTACTTGGAAAAGATGTATCCACCCCACGTTTATCAGAGCATTATTTATAATAGCCAAGATAACAGAAACAACCTAAGTGTTCATCATGGGATGAATGGATAAAGAAGTTGTGAAATATATATATATATAGAATCGATTATTATTCAGCCATTTAAAAAAACAAAAACAAAAACAAAAACAAAAGGAAAATCCTATCATTTACAACAAGGACATACCTTGAAGGCATTATGCTAAAGTGAAATAAATCAGAAAGTGAAAGAAAAACACTGTATGACCTCACTTAAGTGTGGTGTCTTTAAGAAAACTCAGAAAAGAGATTAGACTTGTGGTTATCAAAGGTAGAACAAGAGAGAGAGGTAGAAAGGGAGAAAGGTCGTCAGAATATACAAACTTTCAGTTATAAGAGAAATAAGGACTATAATGTAATTACAACATCATGACTATAGCGAACACTGCTGTATGATATATAGGACAGTTGTTAAGAGTGTAAATCCTAAGAGTTCTTATCATAAGGAAATTTTTTTTCCCTTTCTTTTCTTTTTACTGGATCTATATGAGAAGATAGAACTAGCAGGACTTACTGTGGTAATCTTTTCACAATATATGTAAAGCAAACCATCATGTTGTGTACCTTAAACTTATACAGTGATGTATGTCAACTATTTTTCAATAAGAATGGAAAAAAAAACTTTTGTGCAAGTAATACATATTCAAAACAATTTTAAATAAAATTATAAAGCTAACATATTTAAGTGTCAATTATTCAAAAAAAATAGATCACATAAGGAACATTCTTATAGAAAAATATAAGTGCAGATCTTTGATTATTTTATTCAAACTAATTTCTTAGAATGAAATAATTGGATCAAAGGGGATAAAAAATCTTAAAAGTTTTAGGGGTGCTGGGCTGGCTCAGTTGGTAGAGCATGTGAATCTCAATCTCAGGGTATAAGTTCGAACCTGACATTGGGCATAGAGATTACTTAAAAATAAAATCTAAAAAGAAAAGAGTTTTAAGCATATTAAATTAAGCATTTAAGGAAATGGTCTCAAATTCCCATTATAATGCATAAGGTTGTCTCTTTCAATATAATCCTCATCAAAACTGAGTGTTAACTAATATTTTTCAAATTTTTCAATTTGTAAAAGGTTAAAAAAATCTTTAGTTGTCTTCATTTCTTTTTCCCCCCAGCTTTGTTGAAGTACAACTATTAAAAATTATATATATTTAAGGTACAACTTGATTTGATACAGTATGCATTATAAAATACTCACTACAATTAAGCTAATTAACACATCCATCATCTCACTTAATTACGGATTTTTGGTGGGGGTGGTGAAGACACTTAAGATCTACCTTCTAAGGAAATCTCAAGTACAACCTACTGTATTATTAACTATAATCATGTTGTTCTACATTAATTAGTTCTCCAAAATTTATTCATTTTACCTAACTAAAACTTCCCTAACTGAAAAGAGATACACTGCTGAGCAGTCAGTAGGAAGAAGTTCCATGTTCTTATAGGAGATGGAAAGGTTAATCCTGTATGATATAAGAAAACCACTTTGAAGAACTGGGGATACTTGTAATATTATTAGATGCATTTTTCCTAGCTTTTAATCTATCTTGAAACCTGTCATTACATCATGCACATTTTCTTATTAGGTATCACTACTCCCTTTTATTCCATTAACATGATACCTTAATATTCTGATTTTCTTTCAGACGTTTACCTGGCTTTCCTTCATGGTTCGTCTACCTTAGATTTCGATGGGGTTTTCACTTAGCATAATCCATCTGCAACAGTCATCTACTCTTTGAGCTCACCTGCATTTCAACTAAAGAAACACTAAAGCTTTACAGCCTGCTTTTACTTTTTCATCTGGCCTCAGCTTCAAATGTTCAATTGATGACTGGATATCGCTACATAAATGTCTTGCTGTCACCTCAAAATCAGCAAGCACAAAACTGTGTCAAGTATTATAATCTCCCAGACTTTTTATTTCTTCTTGTTGATAGTTCAACAACTAAACTACTCCATCGTATTGCTGTCTCCTCATCTGTTTTGCGTGGACAAGTGGACTGATGGGCCTTGAACTGACAGTAACCCCTCTACAGAGTGCACACACTAGATAACAAGTCTTTACAGTCACAAGTCAGTGTGAATTTCTGGTATGACTCCCCAAACACTCTTGTGATAAGCTCTCTCCTCTGCCTCCCAGGACTTCCCCTTGTGCAGCCCTTAGATGAGACCCCCTTGATGCTTACCAAAACCCTATTCTTTTTGGTTTGAATTAACCTATCTGGTCTCAGCCCAGGAACCCCAAATCATTCTTCCTGACAACTGTAATTAAGGCATATGCTCAGGTCCTTCTTCCCCCTGTGCACCCTTGCCTTGACTTGTCCATGTGGCCTCTCAAGGAGTGAAGTAATCCTTTAGGACCTCAAACTAGAGTAATAAACTCTAGTTCACTTTCCCTTGTGGTCTTTTGTTGAACCTTGACACACCATCTGACACCCCAAGGGTCTACTTAACAAATGTCATTTTAACAAAGTCCCAACACTTCTAAATTAATACCTTGATATTTTTCTATTCACCAAGATACAAACAAACTTTGTTCATTTTTAGAATCAATCCTCTCTTTCCAACTCCTCTCTTAAAAGAGTCATCTAGGGGAGTCTGGGTGGTTCAGTTGGTTAAGCATCTGCCTTTGGCTCAGGTCATGATCCCAGGGTCCTGGGATTGAGCCCCGCATCGGGCTCCCTGCTCTGTGGGGAGTCTGCTTCTCCCTCTCCCACTCCCCCTGCTTGTGTTCCCTCTTTCGCTGTGACTCTCTGTCAAATAAATAAATAAAATATTAAAAAAAAAAAAAAAGAGAGAGAGGAAGAGAGAGAGAGAGTCATCTAATTCTGGCCTCTGAAATATTTTCCTTCTTTAATGGTATCTCTATCCCCATGCCACCATAAAAATACATTGTTCTCTTCACTTCAAAGCCAGTTTGCTGTCCCAGTGTACTGCCTAGCTGGCCCCGACTGCTGTTCCCTTTCCAAACCATTTTGAATAGTGTATAAATAAACACTCTTAATCCATGTATTCTGTGATGGTTAATTTTATGTGTCAACTTGGCTGGACCACAGTGGACCCCCCCACAGTGGACCCCCCCACAGTGGAGTCTGAGTAAAGCAGATTGCCTGCATAATGTGGGTACACGTCCTGCAATCAGTTGGAGGCCCTAAGAGTAAATACTGATGTTATCTGAAGAAGAATCAATTCTTACTCAAGACTTAAAGAGAAGCTGCCTGAGCTTGCAACCTGCCTGCCCTGCTTCAGGAATTTAGGCCCAAGATCACAACAGCAGCTCTTACCTAATTTTCTGCACTGATTGCTTGACCTACAGATTTTCAACTTGCTAGTCCCCACAATAATGTCAGGTATTTAAAAAAAAAATTTCAGCATCTCAGGACACCTGGGTGGCTCAGTTGGTTAAGTGTCTGACTTTGGCTCAGGTCATGATCCCAGGATTCTGGGATCAAGGGCCACATGGGCCCTCTGCTCAGCAGGGAGCCTGCTTCTCCCTCTCCCTCTGCCTGCTGTTCTCCCTGCATATGCACGTGCACATGGACTCTCTCTGTCAAATAAATAAAATCTTTTTAAAAAAAATTTCAACATCTGCCTCTCCATCTTTCTTTCTTTCTCAATTTATATTATATCATATTATGGTAGTGTCTGTTTTACTGAAGAATCCTGACTAAACACAAAATCATTCAATAAAGATTTCTTCTTTGATATACCTCATTGTCTCCACAGCTTTGCTTCAGTTGACCCACTGTTCTCTAATGGCCTCTTAAGATGTCCCTGCTACTCACACATAAGAGAATTCAATCACTCATTTTCCAGAAAATCTGCCCTGTGCTTTCCAGTTCTCCATTATTGCTATTTCCTTTGAATTTCTACTAAAAAGATATGTTTAACAACATTCAAATAAAGCTTTAAAACATAGGAAGGAAAAAAATAGCACTGACTTTCTTCAGCATATGAGGAAGATTGTTATCATCTACTATGCTGAAGAAAAGCACATTATCTTGTTAAAATTATATACTCATTAGGGCACCTGGGTGGCTCAGTCAGTTAAGTGTCTGCCTTTGGCTCAGGTCATGATCCCAGGGTCCTGGGATCGGGTCCCACATCCGGCTTCTTGCTCCACAGAGAGACTGCTTCTTCCTCTCCCTCTGTCCCTCCCCATGCCTCTCATGCTCTCTCTGTCTCTGACTCAAATAAATAAATAAAATCTTTTAAAAAATTACATATCATTAACATTTTATCAGAAATATACTGCAATTTTTTGTTGAATAACAAGTATATGTAAAGTTTTTCACTTATGAAAGAGTAGACAGCCTTCAAGCTGAAGTATTATAATTTATTAATGTTAAAACTGTACAAATCCATAAAGTAAATACATAAAGTTAATCCTGAAATAATACAATAAAATTCTTACAGATATATGCAACCCTCACTTGTACATACATTATGAATGTAAAATATTTATCCATTTAAAAGTGAATGATTGAAAAGTGATCATGAAACTTTCCTTAATTATCAATTTACCTGAGTCTTCCTCATTAATCTGGTGGAATAGTTCCGATAATGATTTCTGAAAGGAGGGTACTCGACCTCGATCTTGATCTGAATCTTCCTGAGAGTCATCATCTTGTCTGTGTTTAACAGAAAATGAAATTGCACCTAGAACATATAAGTCCAAGATGCCAAATTAACCAAGGATTGTTTTTCTAAAATGAAAGGTCAATTTTTAGGTACTAAAGATGCTTTAGCTTGAAACTAATAAAAATAAAGCCAAATAGAAATCCTAGGCCTTAATATCACATTTAAACCTGATGTTGGTACAGAACAATTTAACACAGAGTTCATTAATATTTGTTTTAAGTATAAGAGATAATCAGTTTTTAATTAAAATGAGCAGTGTAATACCTGGTTTCACAACTGGGGATGTCCATCACCAGCTATGTGCCTCGGTTTGCACAGATATGAAACAGAGGTGACACTGGTAGCAGTTGGTGACATCACATATTACGAAGTGTCTCTGGTATTACACTGGCTCCCTCTGAGTATCTGGGAGTGTTCCTAATAGTTCACCAGCTACTCACCACTCTCAGAAGAGTGAGAAGGATAGGCCCCAGAATGTGACTGAGAGGGGTGGAAGTCAGACTGTTTCAGGATCTACAGTCGGATTGAGGTTGGCAGGCGTGACCACAGAACATGGATGGACGTGTCTCCCTCTGAGTCCCTGGGCAGGCAGGACTGCTTCTAGACTGTAGCTATGAGGGGCTAAAAAACTGGATTGTGGGGTTGATCCCAGATATAAGCACAGATCATAGTCAATGGGCACACTTCTGGGGCATAGCATGTCTCCCAAGATGATTGTTCCCAGACCATGACTGGGAGTGGCTGGCCAAGTTACAGGACCATTTCAGGATCTGCAGTTGAACTAAACTGGAGGGCGTGCCTCAGGTGCACAGAACAGTGTGTCTTCCCCAAGGAGCTAGATGGGCAGGAACCATGGCTGAGATGGGCTGAAGCTGGGCCATGAGCCACTTCAGGGTCCACAAATGGGACTAAATTCTATGGGCTTGTTACACAGGACATGGACAGTCAATGATTCCTGCTAGCTCCTTGTGAAAGATGCTTATTTTCTGTTGCTCCTTGTAGCAAGAATACTGATGCTTAGATAACTTGAGTATTTTTTATAGGCCATGCATAACAACTTGATGTGTAAAAGATGAACCATTTCAATGAATTTTATATCAATATTAATACAGCAAATAAAGAATATTTAAGTAGCATTTGACCATAACTCTGGTTAAATCCAACTTTCAGATCACTGAATGCTATATCTCACTAACCCCCACTGCCTAGGCAAACACTAATCTACTTTGTGTCTGAACAATTCATAGAAATCATGTAACATGTGGTCATTTGTGACTAGCTTTTTTCACTTAGCAAAATGTTTTCAAGGTTCATCTGTATTGTGGTATATATCACTATATCATTTCATTGACAAATGATACTAAATTGTATGATATGCCGTATTTCATGTATCCACAAATGTGGAAATTCCGTTTGCTTCCACTTTTGTCTACTATGACCAATGCTTCCATGAAAACATCTACAAGCTTTGAAGTGGACATAGATGCTCATTTGTCATGGACATAGATATATCTAGGAGTGGGATTGCTGAAGCAAATGATAACTCAATATTTAACCTTCAGAGTTACTGCTTCCAAAACTGTCTGTCAAAGTGACTGTACCATTTTCTTTTCTACCAAAAGGGCATAATGGCTCCTATTTCTCTACATCTTCTCTCATAGTTTTTACTGTCATTTTGATTAGAGCCTTCTTAGTAAGTTTGAAGTAGTATCTCACTGGGATTTTGATTTGCATTTTTCTAATGGCTAATAGGTTGACTATCTTTTCATGTGCTTACTGCTCATGTGCATATCCGCCCTGGGGAACTGTCTATTTATTTATCTATTTTTTTTTAAGATTTTATTTATTTATTTGACAGACAGAGATCACAAGTAAGCTAGCAGGAATAAGCTCCTGCTGCTTATCATACCAAGAGCCCTCCTTAATACCATCACCTATTTAATCTATCCCCCTGCTCACCTCCCGTCTGGTAACCACCAGTTTGTTTTCTATAGTTAAGAGTCTGTTTCTTCGTTTGTCTCATTTTCTCTCTTTTTTTCCCTTTCCTCACTTGTTTTCTTTCTTAAATTCTACTTATGAGTGAAATCATATGGTATTTTTCTTTCTCTGACTTGTTTCACCTAGCATAATACTCTCTAGTTCCACCTATGTCATCGCAAATGGCAAGATTTCATTTTTTTATGCCTGAGTAATATTCCACGCTATAAACACACATCTTCCTTATCCATTCATCAGTTGATGGACACTTAGTCTGTTTCCATAATTTGGCTATTGTAGAAAATTCTGCTATAGATATCAGGGTGCATTTATCCCTTTGAATTCCTACTTTGAGATTAAAAAAAAATATATATATATATATAGATAGATAGATAGATATACACATATACATATATACACATATATGTATATATATGTGGTTTTTAAAAAATTAATATTTTATTTATTTATTTGACACAGAGGGAGAGTGAGTGAGAGAGCACAAGTGAGGGGAGGGGCAGAAGGAGAGGGAGAAGCAGGCTCCCTGCTGAGCAAGCGTGACATGGGGCTCTATCCTAGGATCCAGGGATCATGACCCAAGCCCAAGGCAGACACCCAACCAACTGAGCCACCCAGGTGCCCCTAAAATATATTTTGGATACCCATTCATGTATTAGATGTTCAAAAGTTTATGAGGGGTGCTGGGGTGGCTCAGGGGGTTAAAGCCTCTGCCTTCAGCTCAGGTCATAATCCCAGGGTCCTAGGATCGAGCCCCGCATCGGGCTCTCTGCTCAGCAGGGATCCTGCTTCCTAATCTCTCTATGCCTGCCTCTCTACCTACTTGTGATCTCTGTCAAATAAATAAATAAAATCTTAAAAAAAAAAGTTTATAAGAGAGAGATAAGGACACTCTATGTTGATAAAGATTCAATTCACCAAAACAAAAACAAAAACTCTTAAACTCATAGATACAAAGACTAGATTGGTGGTTGCCAGAGGTGATGGATGTAATGTACAGCATGGCAATTACAGTTGATAATACTGTATTACATATTTAAAAGTTGCTAAGAGAGCAGATCTTAAGTTTTCATCACAAGAAAAAAGAATTTTGTAGCTATGTATAGTAGCAGATATTAACTAGACTTACATGATGATTACTTGCAATATATACAAAGCATCAAATAAAAAATTCAATTCAGCAAGATTATATAAAAATTATAGATATATACACACCTAAAAACAGAGGCCAACAATATTTGAAACAAAAACTGACAGAACTGGAAGAAGAAATAAACAAGTCTACAATTAGAGCTGAAACCTTCAATACCTCAGTTTCATTAATGGAGAGAACTGGACAGAAGACAAATAAAGAAAGACTGTGGGGGTGCCTGGGTGGCTCAGTCATTAAGTGTCTCCTTTGGCTCAGGTCATAATCCCAGGGTCCTGGGATCAAGCCCTGCATCAGGCTCCCTGCACACAGGAAGCCTACTTTTCCCTCTCCACTCCCCCTGCTTGTGTTCCCTCTCTCACTGTGTCTCTGTCAAATAAATAAAATATTAAAAAAAAAATAGATACTGTGAACACCTCTGTAAAACCACTAGACTTAATTGGATTATATAGAACATTCTACCCAACAATAGTAGAATACACATTCTTCTTAAATTGACATGGAACACAGTCCAGGACAAATTACATGTGAGGTCACAAAACATATCTTAATAAATCTTAAACGATTTAAATCATACAAAGCATCATTTCTCATCACAATGAAATGAAAGCACAAATCAACAATGGAAAAAAAGATGGACGCAAATTTGCAGACTAAACAACAAAGGCTTAACCAATATTTCAAAGAAGAAATCACAATGGATTGTCTATCTCTCTGATTTTTTCCCATTCGGTTTTCCCTCTCTTCCCCTGTGGTTTTCGGTATTATTTCTTATGTTCCACATATGAATAAAATCAGAGAGGGAGACAAATTACAAGAAACTCTGGACTCTGGGAGCTGGGTGATGGGCATTAAGGAAGGCACATGTGGTGATGAGTACTGGGCGTTATAGCCAACTAATGAATCAATGAACACAACATCAAAACCTAAAGATGTAGGAGCCTGGGTGGCTCAATGGGTTGAAGCCTCTGCCTTCGGCTTGGGTCATGATCTCAGGGTCCTGGGAGGGAGTCCTGCATCTGGCTCTCTGCTCGGCAGGGAGCCTGCTTCCCCGCCCCCTCTGCCTGCCTCTCTGCCTACTTGTGATCTCTGTTGGTTAAATAAATAAATAAAATCTTAAAAAAAAAAAAAAACCAACAAACTAATGATGTACTCTATGTTGGCTAATTGAACATAATAAAAAAATTATATGGCCCTACAAAACCTAAAGTATATACTGTTTTGTTCTTTGTAGCAAAGTTTGAAAAAAAGTCACAAAGGAAATTAGAAAATATCAGACAATTGAAAAGGAAAACACAGTACACAAAATTGATGTGATACAATGAGAGCAGCACTAAGAGGGCAATTCATAGTAGCAAAAGCATACATTAAAAAGAATAGTCTAAAATCAACAACCTCTGGTGCTTGGGTGGCTCAGCAGATTAAGCATCTGACTCTTGATTTCAGTTCAGGTCTTGATCTCAGGGTTGTGAGTTCAAGCTCCACAAAAAAAATTTAAATAAGTAAATAATAAAACCAGTAACTTCATTGCACACTGCTATGAAACTAGAAGAAGAAGAGCAAACTGGACCTAAAGCTAGCAGAAGGAAGAAATAATAAAGATCAGAATGTAGATAAATAAAACAGAGAAGAGAGAAACAATAGAGAAAATAAAAGTATTGGTTCGCTCTTTGAAAAGATCACCACAACTGGCAGAGCTTAGAAGTAGTTAAGAAAAAGGGAATGAAGAGTCAAATTAATAAAATCAGAAATAAAGTGCGGACAATACATTGTTTTCACCAAAATAAAAAGCATTATAAGAGAATACTATGAACAATTATATGCCCCACAAATTGGATAACTTAGATGAAATGGCCAATTTTCTAGAAATACACAATCTACTAAAACTGCTCATGAATAAGAGATAAGCTGAATAGACATAAAACTAATAAGGAGATTATATCAGTAATCAAACACTTACTACAAAGAAAAGCCCAGGATAAGATGGCTTCACTGTTGAATTCTATCAAATATTTAAAGAAGAATTAATATTTTTTTTTCTTAAACACTTAAAAATTGAAGAGGATGGAAAACAGCTTAACTCATTCTAGGAGGCCAGCAATACCCTGATACAAAAGCAGACAAAGATAGGACAAGAAAAGAAAACTAAAATCCAATATTGTTGAAGAACATTGATAAAAAACTTTTTAACAAAATACTAGCAAATCAAATTCAGTAACATATGAAAAAGATTATATAGATAGCATTGTCAAGTGGGATTCATTCCAAGAATGAATGGATGAATGGATGAAGGGTGGGGTTCAATACACACAAATCAATCAGTGTAATATACCACATAAACAGAACAGAAAAAAACAACCATGACCATCTTGATTGGTGGATAAAAAGTATTTGGCAAAATTCAACAACATTTCATGATAAAAATAAATTAGGGACAGAATTTCCTCAAATAGCCACATACAAAAACCACAGCTAATATTATATTGAGTGGTAAAGACTAAAATCTTTTCCTTTAAGATAAGAAACAAGAGAAGGATGTTGGTTTAGTCACTTCTATTCAACATAATACTAGAATTTCTAGCCGGAACAATTATGCAAGAAAAAGTAGTAAAAGTATCCAAAGGGAAAAGGAAGAAACAAAATTACGTTTGCAGATGACACAATCTCATTAACCTAAATGACTGCACACATAAAAAATGTTAGACCTAATAAATGTGCAGGATACAAAATCAACAAACAAAAGCAATTAAGTTTCTATATACTAGCAATGAACAATTCGAAAAGGAAACTTTTAAGAAAAACAATTCATTTAGATAAAAACCATTATTTGGATAAGCCTACATTATGTTAAACAATATGTTTGTACTGATTAATAAGGAAACCTAATCAATATTTCAAATATTATGAAATACTCTCGAGAATTAAAAGCACATCCTCCATTCTTCCTCATTTTAGCCTATTTATATACTTGGCATATTTTTTCTTCCTTCAACATACCCATCTAAACACTATTACAGTTTTATTCTCCCTTAACAAAAAGAATTTGAACAATCATTTGTAAAACAATTCAAAAGCCCTACATGAGTATAACAAGACCGTATATATCAGCATGCGAAATTAAGTATCTCAAAAATTAGAAATAAATGAAGATAATGATGGAATTATATAGGTCTATTTAGCGCTTATGTTTTAATTGAAAGAATACTTTATAGAGCACTGGGTGTTGTACATACACAATGAATCTTGGAACACTGCATCAAAAACTAATGATGTATTTTATGGAGACTAATATAACACAATAAAAAAAGGAAAGAATACTTTAAAACAATGTATCTTAAAATTATGCCACAAATTTATACTCAATGTTTTTCCCAGTAAAAAAACCTTTTTCTTGGCAATTTAATTTCAATTTTATTTCTAAACAATTACATTTTTAAAATTGCATCTTTAATTTTGGTTATGAATTAGCTATGTTAGAAGAGATGAGCAGTCAAATTCTTATAAGCTTATTACAAAGAGTAACATTAGACTCAGCAACTGACTATATCGGCAATGAACCTTTGAACTAAATGCAGTAAATAATGATTATGAAAATATGTGTTTCAAAAGATGATAACATTTTTCCACACTATGCACGTGTGATTACTTTGCCTCCTATATTCCTCTGTTTGGGCTAAGGCCAACCAATCCAAAGGGAAACAAAAGTAAATAAAAAGTTGTTTGTTGGTACTCCAGTTTATCAGAGTGATAGGAAAAATGTAAGACTGTTTTGGAAAAACTAGGTATAACAGAAGTAATAGTGGTGTACAAAGCAACTCTCTAAGGTACATCATCACTACTTAATGGAGGCTTTCAGTTTGTCTGAAATGAATGTTACTAAAAAAAATCTTATAGGAATTGTAATTACAGCTATTATATTTTCAATAGCTCAAGCTTTTATTTTGACAAATGGATTTTTTTCTCTGCTAAACAGTCTATATTTGACTTCTTCAAAATGCATTTCTAACAGTAAGAACAAACATTTCCTAGTATATAGTTTGCTTTCCATTAGGCATAGTTTTTCTCTAATTTTATACTAGCTTGTAAAATGTCAATATCAGACTCAAGTTTAAAGCCTGAGCAATGTAATTTTATATCAATGGTTAATCTTTTGAAAATAATGTAAAACCATTTATTGAATGCTTACTCTGTGTTGGGCATATGCTGAATGCCTCTCATTTGTTATCTACTGAACCCCTTCAATAAACATAAAAATTAATTCCTCATTAGACTCTTTTTAAAGCTGAGCAACCTGGACTGCACAGAAGGTTGGCTAACTCATTCCAGGTTACACAGTTAGTAGGTGACAAAGGCATACATAGAATGGGGAAAATGGTACATTATGTCTAAATATCACTGAATATACCACAGAATAAAAGGGCTTTTGAATAGAAAGGTAGCAAAATAACTCACATACTCAAGAAATGTTTATTCTGACCTAAAGCAATAGGTTTCAGATAATGTTCACTGATTATCTCAAGTATTTAGAAAACTTAGAAAACTTCCTAAAGCAAGTTTCTATGGCAACAGTTAAACCTGGCAAAGTCTTGGGCCTTTTGCTCTTGGTCACCCCACACCCATCTTGCTCTCTCCACTGGCTTCATGCTTCACCACTCCCTATCATTAATGACGAATACTGTGGTTAAGGAAAATTTCTGTATGGCTGGGCTTTTATCACCTTGTGAATTTCTTGCAGGTACATTAATTCTGTCAATAAGTGTTTTCATAAATACCTACTCTATGCACAGTACACTACAAATGAGTGAATGAATTTTAAGTGTCTTGTGTCTCTAATACACTACCCCAAAAAGTCAGTAGCAGACTAAAGATGAAAGCCAAAGGATATCTCTGCTAACCCTCTTCCTTCTTCTCTTTTTCTTTCTTTCTTTTTTTTTTTACTTCATTTTAACCACATTTCGAACTCATTTTCTTTTGTTTTATTTTCCCTCTTTAGTGGACCAAAAGGCGAAGTGGAAAAACAAAATTTGGTGGCTAATTAAAGAAACCCAGTGCTGGGGCCAAATCTGCTTTTATTTTGTGTATAATACAGCTCTTGTCTTCTATTCCTTTTAAGATCTTAATTTTTATCATAAAATGTGTAGCAGTCTAGCACCACCCAACTGTAGTCTTTTAGCCTCCATTTGTTTGTGGTATTATACTATTTTTTCTTTCTATAACACATTTTTGAAATGTGTATAACAGAAGACATTATAGACAACAGGAAAGGATTAATAAAGTATATAAGATTCGGATTTCTGTTATAGAGGATGGCTGATTATGTTTTACCATAGGAATAACTTATGCTTTCATTACTGGGGCAATATGTTAAAGCACTAATAACATAGGTTGCCATTAAAACTGCATGTTTCTTCCTGATTCACATAAGAAAAAAATGATATGTTGCATTTCATCAAAATCAAGAATCTGTGTAATCTTTCACAACGTATACATATATCAAAATGTCACACTGTGCATCTTCAATATACACAAGTTTTATTTGTCAATAATGCTGGGGAAAAAAATAACTTCTGCTACTCAATAATAGACAGTATTAAGAAAATTAAAATGAATACCACAGACTGGGAGAAAAAATTTTAAAGCATGATAAAAAATGTAACCAGAATAAATTTTTTAAAAAGATTTTATTTATTTGACACAGAAGGAGAGAGATCACAAGCAGGCAGAGAGGCAGGCGGAGAGAGAGGAGGAAGCAGGCCCCCCGCCCAGCAGAGAGCCCGATGCGGGGCTCGATCCCAGGACCCCGAGATCACGACCCAAACCGAAAGCAGAGGCCCAACCCACTGAGCCACCCAGGTGCCCCTAACTAGAATAAATTTCAAAAACATATTAAAAATTCAGCAATAAGAAAACAAACAACCAAATGTAGGGGGAGGGACAGGCAAAAGATTTGGAAAAGCATTTCAGAAGACACATGGATGACAGAGAAGGAGAAGAAAAGATGCTCAACACTACTACTCAATTGCAGAAATGTAGATTAAAACCACACTGCAACTATACTACACAAGGCTTAAAATGGATAAAAGTGAAATGGTGAGCCCTACTAAGTACGGTCAAAGGATACAGAGAAACTGGAACTTTCATGCAGTGCAGGTGAGAATGGAAAAAGGAACAATGTCTTTGAGAAACTGTTGGCAGGTATTTCTTTAAACATTATAAATTCAACTACCATATTATCCAGCCATCCCACATATGATCTTTGCCCATGCAAAGATTATATATGAATTCTCCTATCAGCTTTACTCATAATTGCCCCCCCAAAATGGAAAATTCCAAATGCCCATCAAAAGGTAAATAGATGAACAAATTGTGGTATATCTATCTCATGGACTACTACTACAAGAAAAGGAATAAACTATTGAAACATGTACTACATAGATGGATCTTAAAACAGTTATGTTGCATAAATGAAAACAACCCCTCAAAAGGGTGTACACTGTATGATTTCATTTGTATACAGTGCTAGCAAATGCACACAAAGTGACCAAAAAACCCAGATAACTGGTCGCCTAAGGCAAGGGTAGTTTGTGGCATGAGGGGAAGGGAAGGTGAATGATTAAAAAGGGAACCTTTTTAGGGTGACATATATTCGTTATTTCATTTGTGACAATGGATTCATGGTTGTAAGCATGTGTTAAAACTTCTCAAACTATATACTTTAAATATGCACAGCTTATTGCATGACAATTATACCACAATAAAACTGTTTAAAAAGCACACTTGGTATTTCAGATATTATAGTCACCACTGCTGAGCAGCATAACAACAAGATCTGAGAACTGTCACCCCAAACTGAATGCAATGTATAAGCAGGATGTGTAAGTGAAGTTCACATCCAATTATAGGTATCTTTCCAGAGTAAGTAATATCATGTATGAGATAATTAATGCAGGATAATTAATAAGCCATATTGAAATCTTCACTATAAATCTATCTCTCATTTACTTATCATTTCTATTCATTAACATCTCTCAGTTCCACAAATTCATATATGTTTCCCTGATACTGAATGCAACTATTTGCTACTTTGTTTGGATTCACCACACTGTGAAGGTGGTTTCTTAGGCCTCCATGTAAAGCCTTCATTTTTTTTTTTCCTTTAAAGATTTTATTTATTTGACAGAGAGAGAGAGACAGAAAGCACAAGCAGGGGGAGCAGGAGAGGGAGAAGCAGGCTCCCTGCTGAGCAGGGAGCTTGATGCAGGGCTCAATTCCAGGACCCTGGGATCATGACCTGAGCCGAAGGCAGACACCTAATGGACTGGGCCACCCACGTGCCCCTATTTTGTTAATTTTATTTTAAGCTTATTTCTATGAGTAATTTCTGAATGAAAAATGAATTCTTTTATTAAAAAAGAATCTTTAGATTCCATCTGAGCAATAAAATGGGGGAGACTGTTTTTCATAGAAATGCTGAATGGTAAGAAGCAAATCTTCACAAGTATTTTTAAAATTTCTGGAAGATCCATGTTAAGATAAAATGCCCCCCCCCAAAAAAAAAGAAGTTTTAGATTCAGAATTTTTTTAAGGAGGTGCAGGGCTGAGGAAGAGAGAGACCGAAAGAATCTGAAGCAGGCTCCATGCCCACCACAGAGCCCAAGACAGAGCTTGATCTCAAGACCCGTGAGATCATGACCTGAACTGAAATCAAGAGTTGAACACTTTATCAGTTGAGCCACCCAGGCGCCCCTAGTTTCAGGATTTTTGAATGATCTTCTAATCTGAATGATTTCTGAGTGATCTGCTACTAATCTCAACTGGTTATGTGAAATTCGTCACATATTAGGAAAGCATCCTTGAAGGTTGATTAGAATTTAAACATTTTCATAAAAATGTATGAAAAAATATTTATAATAAATCCATGTATCTGAGATTCCTAAGCAAAAGTCTTTTTTAAAAAAGATTTTATTGATTTATTTCAGAGAGTGAGTGAGAGAGAGAGCCCGAGATGGGGGAGTGGAAGAGAGAGAAGTAGACTCCCCACTGAGCAGGGAGCCTGGTGTGGGGCTCAACCCCAGGACCCTGGGATCATGATCTGAGTTGAAGGAAGATGCTTAACCAATTGAGCCACCCAGACATCCCTAGAATACTTATTTTGATTTTGGGGAAAGGGGCAGGTAGAAGTTTAGTGCTCACAAACCCTGAAAGGTAATGCCACACAGATGGCAAAGCTGTCTTGAAACATCAGAGCGGGAAAGCACGGATGATAAAAGCAAAGAGAGGAGCCCAAAGGAGCATGAGAGGATCCAAGCAAACTCAGTTCATTCCCTCCACAATGGCCCAAGGCCCTGCTTTTGCAAAACATTTCTTTCACCTAAAGAAGCAAGAAAAATGCTTTAGAGCAACGAACACTTGTTTTGAAGACCGTGGAATCCAACTGGTTTTCATGCCTCCACAACTATGCTCCGGTCCACAATGGTGAAGGGAACACAACAGTAAGATCCAAATTCGGTTTCAGCCAAGTTTCTGTCATTTTTATTGAGACAAATTAGGACAGAGAGAGGGTTAAAGAAGCTGCAAAGCCCCCTGTAATTCCATATTGTATCAGGGAATTTAAAAAAATGTGAGTTAGTATATTAAGTAAGTGTGCTACACATTATTTGAGCACCTATTAAATGAGCATGTTCCATATATTCCCATTTAATGGCCATGACCTCCGTGAAAGATTAAACACTATCAATATTTTACATATAAGAAACCTGACCTTCAGTGAGGTCAGGGTCATACAACCAGAGAATGAATAACTGGAGATCGAAGTCATGTTTGACTTCTAAATGTATTCCTTTACAACACAATAACAATAAAATAAGAAAGAGTAAAGTTAAAGATATGCAATTTTACCACTGCAATGTGGTGGCTAGCATGAATATAATGCCCAAGCTTTAAATGAAAAATGTAAATTTAAATAGCCTAGTTTTGCTCAGCTTCACACTCTGAAAATACATGTGACAGGCAGTGCTTCTCATCACATACATTATCAGAAATCAAATTTTAAACTTCATTTGTATTTTAAAGATGGCAACTGGTAGTATACATCTTGCTGGATAGTGTATAATTTCAGAGAATAGCAGAATGCTAAATATAAAAACAATTTTTATCTTGTTTAAACATAGGCCCAACATAAGAACTTTATTGTGCACGCAGTAAACATTTTGTTTTGACACTGAACAAAAGTTTATGAGGAAAAAAAATTAAAGTCTTCAGCAATGCTGACTAAAAGCTTACTTGCAATTGTTTGGACAAGGCTTTCTTGTGACAGTGTCATAACAGATTTCATTCTAGTGTAAGAACTTCTGAACTGCAAATTTGTAGAAATGAATCTTAGCTGTAATTTACAGTTGTGTTGAACTGAATGAATACAATCATTTTTCAGCAAGTAAAAGACCACTTTCAGCTGCTATTGAAAAACTACAAGGTAATTGTTGGCACCATCACATTGATCATTGCTACCTATGTTCTGGAGCTACCATATTATCAAGGGTCATTTTAGACTACTCTATCATGAATATTCAAGGTAGAGACTAAATTTACTAAAATGACAAGAAACCATCTTAAACATGGATCCTCAATATTTGGTTTTGTAATGTGGAATAAATAACTAAAGCACCCTGGTGAGAGCACTTTACTATGTCCATGTAACGTTCTGTACCATCTAAAGCCTTAATAGTGTAAGTAAATGTTATATGAAAATATTCCTTAATTTTGTTAATTCTTAATTTTTTACCTGAGATATAATAGACATATAACATTGCATTAGTTTTAAGTGTAAAAAAATTCTTGTTGTTCAATGTCTGGAAATCATTTTAGGCCAACATGCTATGATCAAGACATTATATTCTTTCAGCTGGATTTTTGCTCATACATATAAATGTCTTATAATTTATTAAGTGATCCTTGTCACTGCCTATCTCTTCCGTACATGTGTCAACTCTTTGGAAAAAATGTAAGATATTCAACTACTCAAGTTCACCCCACCCCTTTCTTTGGTCACAAATAAATGTCATTAATGATCATAAGAATTTCTAAAGACCTTTTCTTTGGAGATGAAAGTATGTTTGTCACTCAAAAGTAAGAGTTCATAAGAGATAATTATCAAATCTTATACTTAGCTTAATAAAATCAACTGTACTAATTAACAGTTAGACAAAAGCTGCCATTTTTCTAGTAGACAGATAAAATCTAGGTAGCTCAGTCAGTTAAGCATCCAACTCTTGATTTCGGTTCAGATCATGATCTCAGGGTCGTGAGATCAACACCCGGCAATTGGCTCTGGCCCGCGCTCAGCTGGGAGTCTGCCTGGGTTCTCTCCATCCCTCTCCCTCTGTCCATCCCTCCACTCGTGCTCTCTCTCTCCTTCTCTCTCTCTCTCTCAAATAAATAAGTAATACATAAATAAATAAAATCTTTAAAAGTATATTTAGGGATTGTCTTCTCTATAATATCAGCATATTAAATTATTTCAGCCTGGTTTTGAATCTTTACTTAATGGTTGACTTGAATATATGTTATTACCCTTTGAATGTCCTTAGATATATATAGGCATATATCAAATTTTGAACTTCATTTGTTTCTTAGATATATATGTGTGTGTGTGTGTGTGTGTGTGTATCCATACATATTACCCCTTGAGTGTTCTTAAATATAGAGAGATATATATCTAACAGAATATTATTCAGGCATAAAAAAGAATAAAATCTTACCTTTTGCCATGATGTGGATGGGGCTAGAGATTATAATGCTAAGTGAAAAAAATCAGAGAAAGACAAATACCATATGATTTCACTCATATGTGGAATTTAAAAAACAAAAAAATGAACAAAGAGGAAAAAATGCTCTTGGTATCTCGGTAGGAACTGCATTAAATGTGTAGATTGCTTTGGGTAATACAGACATTTAACGATACTTGTGCTTCTAATCCATGAGCACGGAATGTCTTTTCACTTCTTTTTGTCATCTTCAATTTCTTTCATTGTGTTTTATAGTTTTCAGAGTACAGTTTTTAAGACTCCTTGATTAAGTTTATTCCTAGGTACTTTACTATTCTCAGCACAATTGTTAATGGGGTTGCTTTCTTAATTTCTCTTTCTGCTGCTTCATTATTATTATATAGAAATGCAACAGATTTCTCTATGTTGACTTTGTATCTTGTAACTTTAATGAATTCATTTATCAGTTCTAGTAGTTTTTTGGTGGAATGTTTCAGGTTCTCTACACTGAGTATCATGTTGTCTGAGTAGTGAAAGTTGTACTTTGATTGGATGCCTTTTACTTCTTTTTGTTGTCTGATTGCTGTGGCTAGGACTTCCAGTACTACATTGTAGACATCCTTGTCTTGTTCCTGACCTTAGTGAAAAAATCTTTCAGTTTTTCTTAATTAAGCATGATGTTAGCTGTTAGCTGTGGGTTTTTCATATAAGGCCTTTATTATGTTGAGGTATGCTCACGAAACCTACTTCGTGGAGAGTTTTTTTTTTCTCTTTAAGATTTTATTTATTTATTTGACAGAGAGACACAGTGAGACAGGCAACACAAGCAGGAGAAGTGGGAGAGGGAGAAGCATGCTTCCTGCTGAGCAGGGAGATGGAGGGTTTTTTTTTTAAATCATAAATGAATGTTGTACATGGTCAATGCTTTTTCTGCATCTATTGACATGATCATATGGTTTTTATCTTTTCTTTTCCCACAGTGATTGATTTGTGAATACTGAACCATACTTGCATCCCAGGAGTAAGTCCCACTTGATCATGGTGAATGTTTTTAATTTTTAACAAAAAATTTTTAATTTAAATTCAATTAGCCAAGATACAGTACATTATTAGTTTTTGCTAAAATATTCAATAATTCATTAGTTGAATATAACATCCAGTGCTCATCATATCATGTGCCCTCCTTAATTCCCACCACCCAGTTACCCATTCCCCAACCCACCTCCCTTTCTCAACCCTCAGTTTGTTTCAAGGAATCAAGAGGTTTGTCTTCCTCTATGGTTTCTTATCAACTTTCCCTCCCTTCCCCTATTAGCCTCTGCACTATTCCTTATGTTTCACATATGAGTGAAACCATAAGATAATTGTGTTTCTCAGAATGACTTATTTCACTCTGGAATGGGAGAAGATATTTCCAAATGTCTTATCAGATAAAGGGCTGGTATCCAAGATCTATAAAGAACTTCTCAAATGCAACACCCAAAGAACAAATTATCCAGTCAGGAAATGGGCAGAGGACATGCAGAGACACTTCTCCAACGAAGACATACAAACGGCCAACAGACACATTAAAAATGCTCCACATCACTTGCCATCAAGGAAACACAAATCAAAACCACAATGAGATACCTCAAACCAGTTAGAATGGCTAAAATTGACAAGACAGGGAACAACAAATGTTGGAGACGATGTGGAGAAAGGAGAACCATCTTACATTATTGGTGGGAATGAAATCTGGTACAACCACTCTGGAAAATGGTATGGATATTCCTCAGGACCTTAAAAATAGAGCAAACCTAGGACCCAGCAATTGCACTATGGGTTATTTAACCCCAAAGATACAGATGCAGTGAAAAGAAGGGGCACCTGCACCCCAGTGTTCATAGCAGCAATGTCCACAATAGCCAAACTGTAGAAGGAGCCAAAATATCCTTCAATAGATGAATGGATAAAGAAGATGTGGTTCATATGTATAATGGAATATTACTCGGCCATCAGAAAGGATGAATATGTACCATTTACATTGACATAGATGGTACCAGAGGGTATTATGCTAAGTAAAAAAAAAAAAAAAAAAAAAAAAATTAAAGGAAGTATAGCTGACATATCTCCCAGTTAATTATATAACCTTCCTTAGTGTTGTTTACTATCAGAATTACATTTGACTCCCCTTTCTCCTTTATCTCTCCATATCCTATTTCCATCAGATGTAACTGTGGTGGACACTATACAACATCAATCACATTCTTAATCGGGAATGAAGGACTTATTTTTGTAGCTACAGGGAATGATACTGGAAGATAAAAATTAGGTCAGCCCTCTTTGGGCATTGTCTTAGCTTGAAAAAAGCCTTATCCAAGGTCAAACCTACTTTCACATGCAGTCTGCTTTCAGTGACTGATCAATACAGTAGCATAAAGGCCCAGTCCCCCTCTCCTAACTTGGGACAACTCCAAAAGACCATCCTAGCTTAAGAGGCCCCAAAAAATTGACTAAAACCCTTGACTGGACCTCTCTAGAAGCCCAACTTCCTTCTCCTCCTGGTCAATATACCTTCTTATCTTTCTTTTCACAAATGTTGATCATAATACACCTCCTAATAAATGTCCTGCCAATCCCCCATCTCAGAATTTGAATCCCTGAAAACCCAAGCTGTTATAGCATCATTTCCCATTTTTATTTATTTTAAAACTGTTCCTCTATTCTTTAATCCACTATCACTGGTCTAGTTCAGTCTGCCCTTAACTTTTTCTTTTCTTTTCTAAGATTTATTTATTAGAGAGAGAGATTGAGAGAGAGCAAGTGGTGGGGGGCAAAGGGGGTGAAAAGCAGAGGGAGAAGAGAAAGAGAATCTCAAGCAGAATCCTCACTGAGCACAGAGCCTGACACAGGGCTCAATCTCATGATTCTGAGATCATAACCTGAGCTGAAATAAAGAGTTGGATGTTCAACCACCTGAACCACCCAGGTGCCCTTACCCTTAATTTTCATTTAAAATGGTCAATCTTCACTATTCGTTCCAAGGCCAGAGAGGCATTCAAATTCAAGTCTCTATAACACCCACTTTAAACATGATTGTAGCTCACTGAAGACGCTGCAAAAATTCCAAATCTGTCCATTTTTCAAAATTTCTACCTACCAAACAGTATGACATAATACCTATTGTGGTATATGCTCTTGGTGTCCCACAAAAATCACCTCTCCAGACAGCTTCCATATACAGCATTGGTTTCCTAGGAGTTTTCCAGTGGGGAATGATTCATGAGAATCATGATTCGTGAGAATCTGCCCTAAGAGCAAACTTTAGCCAGTGATGTATTGGAGTTAGTCGATCATTACCACAGTTTGCTTGTCCTCTGGCATGACAATTCTGTCTAAAGGTTCCCGGTGAGCTTACTCCGGTCTCAGCAGTAGTCTGATACCTAGCTTACTTTTTATTGACTTTCTCCTTTTAGCATCTTACCTTCCCATTCTTTCAGAGTTCTTATTGTGATCAACTCTCACCTAAACTCTTTGCAATTAAACTCTTTTCTCAGGGTCTTCTTTTAAGAGAAGAAGCACAAATATTGAGAACTGATCAACTAGAATATTACTAAAGGCTCCTAAAGGATCTTTCAGATCTAATTGCCCTCTCTTGCCCTTCCTATCTGTTTTATATTTTACCTCTAGAATTTTCTTTCTAAAACTCTGTTGACTCACACTCCTTAGAAATCCTCAGTGACTCCCACTGCAATAAGAAGTAAAACAAAACTCTGCCCATCAAATTTGGCCTGTATTTCTAACTGCATTTCCTACCACAAACACACAGCAGACATACTCCTCAACTCATTACTGACATGAAGCATCTTGTTTGTGCTTTCAGTAAGATTGCTTCCTCTGGTGTAAGGACCCCGCCATATTGGCAAATAAATCACAGCTTATCCTTTGTGGTCCAAATCAAACTGATTATCCCCTAAAAAGACCTCTCATACCCCCAGTATTAGGATTAATATCTCCTGCTCTCATGCTCCCCAGTGCCATATATTGCCATTTTGGTATATCAAAGTGTACGTTTTACTAAGATGACTTATGGATATGTATTTCTACCACCAGATATGAATTCCTAGTAGGCAGGAGGCATGATACCCATCTTTGCATCCATGGCTAATATTTGAAATAATTAACAAATCTATATTCTAATTTGGCCATTGAGAAAGGACACGGGATAAAAATCCTGGGGCACCCTGGTGAGTTATATTTTAACCGTTTATTTGCTGCTGCCTTGTTGGGAAGTCCTGGGGGGCCTGAGGGAGGAGTTATGGTGCTATAGTGGCAAGGTTTTACTACAGTGGTGCTCAAACAGTTGGGTATTTGCCAACATATATGGAAAAGCATCTGTTACAATATTTTAACAAATAGGGCATAATTAGCTGGATGTCAGCTTTGTTTACAACTATTATACTTATAAAGGCTTCCCAAGTTATAGGCCTTTTGCAAATAATAGTTATGTAATTAAGAACAGAACTGAAAAGAAGCACAATGTTTTTTAAAAAGACCACTGATACACACATGCACATGGATATACTTCTTTAACTGGCACAAATAGAAATATTCTCATATACATATGGAAATGTTAGAGTGTGTTTTTTTAATCACATTAGATTAACAACTATTCAGAAGCAATTACATTTATACTGCTTCAAGTACTGTATAAGTTTTCTTACAATAATATCATTAAGATGGACTTCGCCTTGTCACCTTCTCCAAATCCTATCAACAGTCATTCACCTCTAAGGGACTGCCCTGGAAAGAGCAGACATGATAGTGCCTTGCAAATATTTTTCAAAATTATGAAGCCTACAAAACCTCTTGTGTAGCCAGCAAGAGTTACTAATTCATCCCCACTTAATGATGTACCTCGAGTCACTTTTAACTTCCTCAAATTCCTTCAAAAGTCCTTCAAACCAGCATGTTAAATGAATTCATATCTTGTTCACTGAAACTATGTATTGAAATTTTATGGTCTCTGAAAGCTGCCAAAACTAACAAAAAACGACTATAGAAAGGAAAGATATATTAAATATGATTTCTTAATTATTCTTAGCTCCATTTCCATAACTTTAAGATTCTGATTCATAGATAAGGAGTTTTGTTTGTTTAAGGGAGTCATACACATTTCTGATACAACAGTGTTGTGCAGTTTGAGGTTCCTCATATGTTCTTTCTCATACATAGCAGAACTCGCTCCCTTTTGTAGAAGAGGAAACTGAGATTTAATATGTTTATCAAAAATAATGGCAAATCTGAATGATTCACTGCCCTTTTCAAAAGACTAGCTAACATTCCAAAACTAAGGGAAATCCACTAGTAGGGCTGTCATTTGACTATTAAAATGAGAAGTGAACTTTAGATTTCTAAAAATCAATTCTTCTGAATTACATAAAATAACAAAATATGCTACTTTATTGAAATGCTAGGAATAGGTTCACTATAGCTTAAAATCTACCCATCACATGGAGAATTATTAATTGGCTTTGCAAAGCCAAATAAATGTCTGAAAAGTGGTGGGAGAATTTTGGAAGATGCTGATAACTATGACCCTAGTAATATGTGAGGTCAAGTTCACTAGAAGCAGACAGTGTGGTTGGGCAAGTTGGGTCTTGCTTTGCAGCACATTTTGTTCTAGTAGTATTGAATGGATCACTCTGTTTGCCATTCTGAAGTTTCCCTTCTACTTATTAATAGCACTGGAATACTAGGTATAGACCCTTCTATGCTAACTATAGATCCTTTCCTAAAACATTTTTTGTTGAGGCAAACAGGGTTGAGACACTAATTCTTCCACGGAGCACAAGATTGCTACTAGGTGTGTACTTACTATACTTCTAAATTATATCCCTTTACCTATATATGATGATTTTCTCAGCAGGATCCAACCATCGTGGGGCATGTAATTCTCTCTCAAAGAGGACAGCTTACTTCTTCAACGAATCAGTTCCTCAGTTCTTCCCTATGACTCTTCAAACTTCTCAAGCACCCTCCCTTCAAAAGCTTATAGAATAACCCTCAGCACTGTTCCCAGGCAAGCAATTCTGTTCAGGAACCATCAGGGTAATTTGTATAAATGAATGCTTCATTAGAGACGAAGGAAGGAAAATTCACACACCAAAGACTTTAGCCTATTTTTTCATGTATTAATTCAGTGCATATGCTTGTTTTATAATACCTATTCCCATAAACAAACATTCTCATAAGACGCTGCCTTACACACAAATTGGTTTAAGTATTTAGAAGTATTTATCACAATTTTAAATGTAAATACCCTTAACTAAATATTTCTACTTCTAGAAATTTGTCCAATACATACATTCAAATAAATGGCCAAAAGAGTATAGCTCAAGATAGAAAAGGTATGTTCCAAAGCTCCAATTATTCACAAAGCTAATGACTGAAGTAGAAAACCAAATTTCCCTCTGTGTCATTTATTAGAAAAGGGAAATGTAAACGATATTTTTAAAATTTCTTCTCATCCTGTATCTGTCCTAGTGTGGTGGTTAATAATACTTTACTAATGGTTTTGTTACCTTTGAATATACCACGTTTCCTAGGGGACACATGTAGAATATATGGAACCGCATTATCAGGGTCTATGGTGATTTTTGGATTTCCCCACACTATTGGAAGATCTGAAGTTACCTAGAAAAGAGATTTCAAATAATTACACAATGTCAATATTTATATGAAATTTATGTAACAAGCTAAAGCATAGAAAAAACTGAAAACTTAAATACGTCCATTAAAACTGTTCATCTTTAAATGAAAAGCAAACCAGAAAACATTACAGTAAAAGAAAAATCCGAGGAGATCTCTGAAAAAATAGAACAAAGAAAATGACTCTTACAAAAAGAGAGATGCTTATTTTCTGTTGCTCCTTGTAGCAAGAATACTGATGCTTAGATAACTTGAGTATCTTTTATAGGCCATGCATAACAACTTGATGTGTAAAAGATGAACCATTTCAATGAATTTTATATCAATATTAACACAGCAAATAAAGAATATTTAAGTAGCATTTGACCATAACTCTGGTTAAATCCAACTTTCAGATCACTGAATGCTATATCTCACTAACCCCCACTGCCTAGGCAAACACTAATCTACTTTGTGTCTGAACAATTCATAGAAATCATGTAACATGTGGTCATTTGTGACTAGCTTTTTTCACTTAGCAAAATGTTTTCAAGGTTCATCTGTATTGTGGTATATATCACTATATCATTTCATTGACAAATGATACTAAATTGTATGATATGCCGTATTTCATGTATCCACAAATGTGGAAATTCCGTTTGCTTCCACTTTTGTCTACTATGACCAATGCTTCCATGAAAACATCTACAAGCTTTGAAGTGGACATAGATGCTCATTTGTCATGGACATAGATATATCTAGGAGTGGGATTGCTGAAGCAAATGATAACTCAATATTTAACCTTCAGAGTTACTGCTTCCAAAACTGTCTGTCAAAGTGACTGTACCATTTTCTTTTCTACCAAAAGGGCATAATGGCTCCTATTTCTCTACATCTTCTCTCATAGTTTTTACTGTCATTTTGATTAGAGCCTTCTTAGTAAGTTTGAAGTAGTATCTCACTGGGATTTTGATTTGCATTTTTCTAATGGCTAATAGGTTGACTATCTTTTCATGTGCTTACTGCTCATGTGCATATCCGCCCTGGGGAACTGTCTATTTATTTATCTATTTTTTTTAAAGATTTTATTTATTTATTTGACAGACAGAGATCACAAGTAGGCAGAGAGGCAGGCAGAGAGAGAGAGGGGAAGCAGGCTCCCTGCTGAGCTGAGAGCCCAATGCGGGGCTCGATCCCAGAACCCTGGGATCATGACCTGAGCCGAAGGCAGAGGCTTTAACCCACTGAGCCACTCAGGCTCCCCTTATTCATCTATTTTTAAAGATTATATTTATTTATTTGAGAGAGAGAGAAATTGAGAGGACAAGTGGGAGGAGGGGTAGAGGGAGAAGCAGACTCCCTGTGGAGCAGGGAGCCCGATGCTGGACTTGATCCCAGGACTCTGGGATCATGACCTGAGCCTAAGACAGATGCTTAACTGACTGAGCCACCTGGGCACCCAGGAGCTGTCTATTTAAATTCTGTATGTTTCAGGGAGCCTGGTGGCTCTGTCCAGATGCCTGGTCTTCTAATCAGATGCCTGCTTAGCAAAGGACTTTAATTTCTGCCCCCCAAGGTTTTTTTTTGGCCCCCTACGTTTTTCTTGAGTAAATATTTTTCAGATTGTTTTAAGTTTTTGTTTAATTTCAAGGTCAGAAAATTTTCATTTTTGACAATTTTTGCCAGTGTTTTATTGTTTTTGAGGAGGAACAGATGTACACAACTCCTTGCTCTACCATTTTAGAAGTTCCATATCTGCTGTTTTCCTTACTGCTTAACTATTTTCTACTACTTAACCACTTGGGTAAAATACCACAGCATTTTACCTGTATCTCAATTATGTTCTCTGATTTTTTATTTTTTTATTATTTATTTTTTATTTTCTCTTTCATACTGAGGAAGTCCCAACCCAAAATAAGTGAGTTTTCTATAGAAAACTATTCTTACAGCAGTTAGATGAACTATAACTTAAAGGCCTTTTTAAAAAGGTATAAAAATGTCTAGTAGCTGTAGTGCCTGGGTGGTTCAATGTGAGCATTGGGTTCTTGGTTTTGGCTCAGGTCATGACCTTGGCATTGAGATGGAGCCCCATTTAGGCTCCACACTGGGCGGGGAACCTACTTAAGATTCTCTTTCTTCCCCCACCCCCACCCCCGGCTCACACCCTTTCTCTCTTTCTTTAAAAAAAAGGACAAGTACAGCAATGAAAAATAGAACAAAGAAAAGATATGAGAAGAATATATTGAGTTTGAATTGTTAGCAGATTGTCAAAATGCAGGTGAACAGCAAGCAGTCAAGAATGAGGAACTGACTTAACACATACCGCTGGAGTAACAGTGCAGGTGTGGCACTTGTAACTTGATGACAGCTTGAAGTGAAGAAATGTCCAGGTGAGATGTTGTAAAGACATAGGAATACTTTGGAAAATGGAAACTTGAAAAGACATCAGGAGGTTAGAGGGATAAAAGAACCAGATAAGTAATAATCAAGAAATGGCAAGGAAATGAGAAATACACAATGATATAAAATAAAAGGTGAGGAGTTTTAAGAAGGCAGATCGACACTGTCAAACACTGCAGGAGTTTGAGGCAGATACATTGGCAAAATAAGTGATTTTTCTTGACCCAAAATCAAAGGTAATTGCTGTGGCAGCAATTTCACAGCACAGTAGAAAAGCTTTAAATCGCCCACCGTAAATTAAGAAGTGATCATGCAACCATCGTTTTTTCAAAAAGTTTAGCAATTGTGGACAATAAAGATGATAATAGTTGAAGAAGAAGTAGTATACAGATGAGTTTTCTCTGGTAATGGAAAATGTGAGAATATACATTAAGGGAAATAATCCCACAAAGATGAAGATACTGAGAGTGAAAGAGCAGGGGGAAAGAATGTGAATCAGTCTTGAGTGCACTGAGGTAAATTTCATTTCACAGATGGAGGAATGAAGATGGAGAATCAGAAGCATTTCAGTGCTACTAAATCTGGGAGTCTGCTTCTCTCTGCCTGCCTCTCTGCCTACTTGTGATCTCTGTCTGTCAAATAAATAAATAAATGAATGAAATCTTAAAAAAAAAAAAAACATGGATAAGAGAGGCATGCCCCTCTTCTCAGTTTATAATCTGGTAGAAAATAATAAAAAGGTAATAGTAATATGATATAGTATGTCTGATGGTGGAAGCACATGAAAGATACCTAATCTCTAATTTTATAATCCATGAATTTTTAAATCTATTCAAAAAAAATTTTATTATCGGGGCACCTGGGTGGCTCAGTGGGTTAAAGCCTCTGCCTTCACCTCAAGTCATGATCCCAGGGTCCTGGGATCAAGCCCCGCATAGGGCTCTCTGCTCAGCAGGGAGCCTGCTTCCTCCTCTCTCTCTGTCTGCCTCTCTGCCTACTTGTAATCTCTCTCTGTCAAATAAATAAATCAAATCTTTAAAAAAAATATTTTTATTATCATTCTGGGAAAAGTGGCATCTAGGATATGCCCTAAAGAATTAAGAGGGACTCAGGAGTCAAGATGGCGGAGAAGTAGCAAGCTGAGACTGCTTCAGCTAGCCGGAGATCAGCTAGATAGCTTATCTAAAGATTGCAAACACCTGAAAATCCATCGGCAGATCGAAGAGAAGAAGAACAGCAATTCTGGAAACAGAAAAACAACCACTTTCTGAAAGGTAGGACCGGCGGAGAAGTGAATCCAAAGCGACGGGAAGATAGACCCCGGGGGGAGGGGCCGGCTCCCGGCAAGCGGCGGAGCAACCGCACACAAAATCAGGACTTTTAAAAGTCTGTTCCGCTGAGGGACATTGCTCCAGAGGCTAAACCGGGGCGAAGCCCACGCGGGGTCAGCGTGGCCTCAGGTCCCGCAGGGTCACAGAAGGATCGGGGGTGTCTGAGTGTCGCAGAGCTTGCGGGTATTGGAACGGGAAAGCCGGCTACAGAGACAGAGCCGACAGTAAACTCGCAGCTCCGTGTTACCTTGAACCGGTCGCAGGCTCGGTGAGCTCGGAGCGCGGCCGGAGGTCAGGCAGACGGGAGTAACTGGGCGCTGTTCTCTGAGGGCGCACTGAGGAGTGGGGCCCTGGGCTCTCGGCTCCTCCGGGCCGGAGACCAGGAGGCCGCCATTTGTATTCCCGTCCTCTGGAACTCTACGGAAAGCGCTCAGGGAACAAAAGCTCCTGAAAGCAAACCCGAGCGGATTACTCACCCCGGCCCCGGGTAAGGGCGGTGTAATTCCGCCTGGGGCAAAGACACTTGAGAATCACTACAACAGGCCCCTTCCCCAGAAGATCAACAAGAAATCCAGCCGAGACCAAGTTCACCTACCAAGGAGTGCGGTTTCAATACCAAGGAGAGCAGCAGAATTCCAGAGGAGGAGAAAGCCAAGCACGGAACTCATGGCTTTTTTCCTGTGATTTTTTTTAGTCTTGCAGTTAATTTAATTTTTTCTTTTTCATTTTTTTTTTTTTCTCGCCTTCGGGTAAAATTTTTTTTTAACTGTTACCTTTTTCTTTTTTAACGATTTTTTACTAGTTTATCTAATATATATATATTTTTTTTACATTTTTCTTAGGTGTTTTCTTTTTTTAAAAATATTCTTTTCTTTTCTTTTCTTTTCTTTTTTTTTTTTTTTCCTTTTTCTTTCTTCCTTTTTGAACCTCTTTTTATCCCCTTTCTCCCCACTCACGATTTTGGATCTCTTCTAATTTGGTTAAAGCATATTTTCCTGGGGTTGTTGCCACCCTTTTAGTATTTTACTTGCCCCTTCATTTACTCTTATCTGGACAAAATGACAAGACGTAAAAATTCAACACAAAAAAAAGAACAAGAGGCAGTACCGAAGGCTAGGGACCTAATCAATACAGACATCGGTAATATGTCAGATCTAGAGTTCAGAATGACAATTCTCAAGGTTCTAGCCGGGCTCGAAAAAGGCATGGAAGATATTAGAGAAACCCTCTCGAGAGATATAAAAGCCCTTTCTGGAGAAATAAAAGAACTAAAATCTAACCAAGGTGAAATCAAAAAAGCTATTAATGAGGTGCAATCAAAAATGGAGGCTCTAACTGCTAGGATAAATGAGGCAGAAGAAAGAATTAGTGATATAGAAGACCAAATGACAGAGAATAAAGAAGCTGAGCAAAAGAGGGACAAACAGCTACTGGACCACGAGGGGAGAATTCGAGAGATAAGTGACACCATAAGACGAAACAACATTAGAATAATTGGGATTCCAGAAGAAGAAGAAAGTGAGAGGGGAGCAGAAGGTATACTGGAGAGAATTATTGGGGAGAATTTCCCCAATATGGCAAAGGGAACGAGCATCAAAATTCAGGAGGTTCAGAGAATGCCCCTCAAAATCAATAAGAATAGGCCCACACCCCGTCACCTAATAGTAAAATTTACAAGTCTCAATGACAAAGAGAAAATCCTGAAAGCAGCCCGGGAAAAGAAGTCTGTAACATACAATGGTAAAAATATTAGATTGGCAGCTGACTTATCCACAGAGACCTGGCAGGCCAGAAAGAGCTGGCATGATATTTTCAGAGCACTAAACGAGAAAAACATGCAGCCAAGAATACTATATCCAGCTAGGCTATCATTGAAAATAGAAGGAGAGATTAAAAGCTTCCAGGACAAACAACAACTGAAAGAATTTGCAAACACCAAACCAGCTCTACAGGAAATATTGAAAGGGGTCCTCTAAGCAAAGAGAGAGCCTACAAGTGGTAGATCAGAAAGGAACAGAGACCATATACAGTAACAGTCACCTTACAGGCAATACAATGGCACTAAATTCATATCTCTCAATAGTTACCCTGAATGTGAATGGGCTAAATGCCCCTGTCAAAAGACACAGGGTATCAGAATGGATAAAAAAACAAAACCCAACTATATGTTGCCTCCAAGAAACACATTTTAAGCCCGAAGACACCTCCAGATTTAAAGTGAGGGGGTGGAAAAGAATTTACCATGCTAATGGACATCAGAAGAAAGCAGGAGTGGTAGTCCTTATATCAGATCAATTAGATTTTAAGCCAAAGACTATAATAAGAGATGAGGAAGGACACTATATCATACTCAAAGGGTCTGTCCAACAAGAAGATTTAACAATTTTAAATATCTATGCCCCCAATGTGGGAGCAGCCAACTATATAAACCAATTAATAACAAAATCAAAGAAACACATCAACAACAATACAATAATAGTAGGGGACTTTAACACTCCCCTCACTGAAATGGACAGGTCATCCAAGCAAAAGATCAGCAAGGAAATAAAGGCCTTAAACGACACACTGGACCAGATGGACATCACAGATATATTCAGAATATTTCATCCCAAAGCAACAGAATACACATTCTTCTCTAGTGCACATGGAACATTCTCCAGAATAGATCACATCCTCGGTCCTAAATCAGGACTCAACCGGTATCAAAAGATTGGGATCATTCCCTGCATATTTTCAGACCACAATGCTCTAAAGCTAGAACTCAACCACAAAAGGAAGTTTGGAAAGAACCCAAATACATGGAGACTAAACGGTATCCTTCTAAAGAATGAATGGGTCAACCGGGAAATTAAAGAAGAATTGAAAAAAATCATGGAAACAAATGATAATGAAAATACAACGGTTCAAAATCTGTGGGACACAACAAAGGCAGTCCTGAGAGGAAAATATATAGCGGTACAAGCCTTTCTCAAGAAACAAGAAAGGTCTCAGGTACACAACCTAACCCTACACCTAAAGGAGCTGGAGAAAGAACAAGAAAGAAACCCTAAGCCCAGCAGGAGAAGAGAAATCATAAAGATCAGAGCAGAAATCAATGAAATAGAAACCAAAAAAACAATAGAACAAATCAACGAAACTAGGAGCTGGTTCTTTGAAAGAATTAATAAAATTGATAAACCCCTGGCCCGACTTATCAAAAAGAAAAGAGAAAGGACCCAAATAAATAAAATCATGAATGAAAGAGGAGAGATCACAACTAACACCAAAGAAATACAAACTATTATAAGAACATACTATGAGCAACTCTACGGCAATAAATTTGACAATCTGGAAGAAATGGATGCATTCCTAGAAACATATAAACTACCACAACTGAACCAGGAAGAAATAGAAAGCCTGAACAGACCCATAACCAGTAAGGAGATTGAAACAGTCATTAAAAATCTCCAAACAAACAAAAGTCCAGGGCCAGACGGCTTCCCAGGGGAATTCTACCAAACATTTAAAGAAGAACTAATTCCTATTCTCCTGAAACTGTTCCAAAAAATAGAAATGGAAGGAAAACTTCCAAACTCATTTTATGAGGCCAGCATCACCTTGATCCCAAAACCAGACAAGGATCCCACCAAAAAAGAGAGCTATAGACCGATATCCTTGATGAACACAGATGCGAAAATACTCAACAAAATACTAGCCAATAGGATTCAACAGTACATTAAAAAGATTATTCACCACGACCAAGTGGGATTTATTCCAGGGCTGCAAGGTTGGTTCAACATCCGCAAATCAGTCAATGTGATACAACACATCAATAAAAGAAAGAACAAGAACCATATGATACTCTCAATAGATGCTGAAAAAGCATTTGACAAAGTACAACATCCCTTCCTGATCAAAACTCTTCAAAGTGTAGGGATAGAGGGCACATACCTCAATATCATCAAAGCCATCTATGAAAAACCCACCGCAAATATCATTCTCAATGGAGAAAAACTGAAAGCTTTTCCGCTAAGGTCAGGAACACGGCAGGGATGTCCATTATCACCACTGCTATTCAACATCGTACTAGAGGTCCTAGCCTCAGCAATCAGACAACAAAAGGAAATTAAAGGCATCCAAATCGGCAAAGAAGAAGTCAAATTATCACTCTTCGCAGATGATATGATACTATATGTGGAAAACCCAAAAGACTCCACTCCAAAACTGCTAGAACTTATACAGGAATTCAGTAAAGTGTCAGGATATAAAATCAATGCACAGAAATCAGTTGCATTTCTCTACACCAACAGCAAGACAGAAGAAAGAGATATTAAGGAGTCAATCCCATTTACAATTGCATCCAAAACCATAAGATACCTAGGAATAAACCTAACCAAAGAGACACAGAATCTATACTCAGAAAACTATAAAGTACTCATGAAAGAAATTGAGGAAGACACAAAGAAATGGAAAAATGTTCCATGCTCCTGGATTGGAAGAATAAATATTGTGAAAATGTCTATGCTACCTAAAGCAATCTACACATTTAATGCAATTCCTATCAAAGTACCATCCATCTTTTTCAAAGAAATGGAACAAATAATGCTAAAATTTATATGGAACCAGAAAAGACCTCGAATAGCCAAAGGGATATTGAAAAAGAAAGCCAACGTTGGTGGCATCACAATTCCGGACTTCAAGCTCTATTACAAAGCTGTCATCATCAAGACAGCATGGTACTGGCACAAAAACAGACACATAGACCAATGGAACAGAATAGAGAGCCCAGAAATAGACCCTCAAATCTATGGTCAACTAATCTTCGACAAAGCAGGAAAGAATGTCCAATGGAAAAAAGACAGCCTTTTCAATAAATGGTGCTGGGAAAATTGGGCAGCCACATGCAGAAAAATGAAATTGGACCATTTCCTTACACCACACACAAAAATAGACTCAAAATGGATGAAGGATCTCAATGTACGAAAGGAATCCATCAAAATCCTTGAGGAGAACACGGGCAGCAACCTCTTCGACCTCTGCCGCAGCAACATCTTCCTAGGAACAACGCAAAAGGCAAGGGAAGCAAGGGAAAAAATGAACTACTGGGATTTCATCAAGATCAAAAGCTTTTGCACAGCAAAGGAAACAGTTAACAAAATCAAAAGACAACTGACAGAATGGGAGAAGATATTTGCAAACGACATATCAGATAAAGGACTAGTGTCCAGAATCTATAAAGAACTTAGCAAACTCAACACCCAAAGAACAAATAATCCAATCAAGAAATGGGCAGAGGACATGAACAGACATTTCTGCAAAGAAGACATCCAGATGGCGAACAGACACATGAAAAAGTGCTCCATATCACTCGGCATCAGGGAAATACAAATCAAAACCACAATGCGATATCACCTCACACCAGTCAGAATGGCTAAAATCAACAAATCAGGAAATGACAGATGCTGGCGAGGATGCGGAGAAAGGGGAACCCTCCTACACTGTTGGTGGGAATGCAAGCTGGTGCAGCCACTCTGGAAAACAGCATGGAGGTTCCTCAAAATGTTGAAAATAGAACTGCCCTATGACCCAGCAATTGCACTATTGGGTATTTACCCTAAAGATACAAATGTAGTGATCCAAAGGGACACATGCACCCGAATGTTTATAGCAGCAATGTCCACAATAGCCAAACTATGGAAAGAACCTAGATGTCCATCAACAGATGAATGGATCAAGAAGATGTGGTATATATACACAATGGAATACTATGCAGCCATCAAAAGAAATGAAATCTTGCCATTTGCAACAACATGGATGGAACTAGAGCGTATCATGCTTAGCGAAATAAGTCAAGCAGAGAAAGACAACTATCATATGATCTCCCTGATATGAGGAAGTGGTGATGCAACATGGAGGCTTAAGTGAGTAGAAGAAGAATAAATGAAACAAGATGGGATTGGGAGGGAGACAAACCATAAGTGACTCTTAATCTCACGAAACAAACTGAGGGTTGCCGGGGGGAGGGGGTTTGGGAGAAGGGGGTGGGATTATGGACATTGGGGAGGGTATGTGATTTGGTGAGTGCTGTGAAGTGTGTAAACCTGGTGATTCACAGACCTGTACCCCTGGGGATAAAAATATATGTTTATAAAAAATAAAAAATTAAAAACTCTCAAAAAAAAAAAAAAAAAAGAATTAAGAGAAGTAAGACAAACACAGAGAAACAGAAGATAGGGAGTGGGGTAGAGATTTCCAGATAGGAGCAAAAGGAAATACCATTTACTAAGGGTTGAGTGTTACTGGAGCCAAGAGTAGGAACAGATGACACTGAGCAGATGAGCTTTTAAAGGACAGCAAAAGTCAATTCAGGGAATATGGATTTGATGCTGAAGGTAAGAAATGAAACTGCCAAGTTTCAACAGGGGAATGACAAAATGAGATTTTTGTTCTTAATATTCACTCCATTTTCTATCCAGTAAGGAGAGAAGAACACCAAAGCACATATTTTCTTTTTTCAGCATTATAAAACAAAAACAAAAACAAACCACAAAACAAAACCTAGAGGGTAAACCTAGAGAATTTCCAAACTTCTGCAGTACCCTCTGAAACTCAGGCACCTATGATGAATAGGTATGTGAAGCTTCTTTCAAGGATTCTACTAGGTACACAACAATTTGTAGATAAATGTGGGAGTGGGGAATGGGAAAATGTATTTTAGGATTGGCTTAAATCAAGTGAGGAAAGCCAGATGTAAAACTTCATAAGAAACAGGGGCGCCTGGGTGGCTCAGTGGGTTAAAGCCTCTGCCTTCCGCTCAGGTCATGATCCCAGGTCCTGGGATCAAGCCTGGCACATGCTCACTGCTGAGCAGTGAGCCTGCTTCCTCCTCTCTCTCTGCCTACTTGTGATCTCCGTCTGTCAAATCAATAAAATCTTTAAAAAAAAAAAAAAAAAGAAGTGCTAACTCTCTACTGTAATTAAATGAGTAACATTTTGAGCATTTTTTCCTCTAGAAAAAGGCTCTTTATGACAGCAGAGTTTGGTATAGAACTGGGAATTCAGAGGGGCGCCTGGGTGGCTCAGTGGGTTAAAGCCTCTGCCTTCCGCCCAGGTCATGATCTCAGGGTCCTGGGATGGAGCCCCGCATCAGACTCTCTGCTCAGCGGGGAGCCTGCTTCTCCTCTCTCTCTGCTTGCTTGTGATCTCTGTTTGTCAAATAAATAAAATCTTAAAAAAAAAACTTCATAAGAAACAAAAATGTAAATAATTATGTATCTCTTCACATTCCCACTATTATTTACACTGATAAATGATAGGATACACTTTACAAATTTTATGTCTACAGATTTCACATTAAAATTTTAAGAGCTTGGGGGACCTGGGTGCCTCAGTGGGTTAAAGCCTCTGCCTTTGGCTCAGGTCATGATCTCAAGATCCTGGGATCAAGTCCCACATGGGACTCTGTTCAGCTGGGAGCAGGGAGCCTGCCCCTCCCTCTCTCTCTCTCTGCCTGTCTCTCTGCCTACTTGTGATCTCTGTCTGTCAAATAAATAAATCTTAAAAAAAATTTTTAAGAGCTCTAGAAAATACTTTTGAAAATATCTTTTATTATCATATATAACTTATTTGGGTGAAAATACATGATTCAAATAAGCAGCTTTTAATGTGCTTTATGATCATATACTAATACTTAGATAGAAAGCTTGTTTGGCGCTATTTCAACTTTATAATTGAAATGAACTTTGATAGCTGTTGGCCTAATAAAAAGTAGAATTCTAAACATTTCCTTATGTGGTACTTCTCCTAGTTAAGTAAAATTAAATCTTTTTAAAATTTCACATAATTCAATATACTCCTTCTGAAAACACTTTCATCCTTAAAAAAAAAATCTTACCTTAAATGTTTGAATGGTCTTCGTATAATTGGGTACCATTATGGGTTTATTTGTCGTCTTCCCTACTTGACAGTCTATAGTGATATGTTCCAAGGCCAAGGGTTTTTTCCCAATCCCTTTTATGTCAAAGACATACTCCATACCATCTACTTCATTTTGTAGAGTAAGTCTGCCCTGTGATAAATCAGCCAAATTTCAGCTCTATAGGAGTCACAGTTGGATCTCAAACAATCTCTGCTACCCTATTAACTTTGAATCTGATTAATGAAATGAGCTTTCAAGGAGGTGTCAGTCACTGACTTTTCTGGTTTATGTATAAATACTTCTACTGAATGGATAAAGATTAATTTCCTGTGAAAAGCTCTGTATTTCTCTTTTCTTTCTCTAAATGACAGAGTTTATATTGGCATTCTCATACATAGCAAGTATATGCATTTTTATGTCCTTGTCAAAGAAATATGTCTTAAGAAAATATTCTCTGAAGTATCAACTATCTTAATGAATAAAAATAAAGGAACAATGATTTTACTTTGTTAAGCGTGTTATGTAAAAATAGTCTAGATATAAGTACTGGCAGCCAATGGCATTGTGAATTTGAGATTTTGTCCCTCAAATTATAAGATTTATTAAAGTTTCAAGCAGAGTGAATACTAATAATCAAAAGCATATAGTATATAACTTTTTTCCAAAAAAGTTTATAATAAATTACAAAGGTTAATATCATATAACAGTTCATTGACAAATTAATACTAGGAAAAAAAATCAATGAGTTCATACCATAATCTCACATTCCAAAATAGGTTTGAATGTGAGGGGATACTGCACAGTTTCTCCTGGTCCAACATATAAAATAGAAGGTCCAAAAAACCATTCTCCTTCTATAGTAACTTGACATTTCCATTCATTCTTTGTCTTATTACTCTAAAGCATGAAAAAAAAATGTAGAAAAATATCAGAAGGGTGATGTTGATAAATCTGAATTATGTATTAATTCTTGGTACTTTTAATAAAATTATATATTGTATTTTAAATTACATTTCAGGCTTTGAAAGTCATAGTTGTTAAGAACAACTATCAACAATGTGAATATTTAGCATAAGGGTGACTATGTATGCTTTCATTGTCGTACTGGAGCACTACCTAACAGGTTGACCCATAGATTATTTAATATTTAAAGAAATATTTGTTTGACTTATTAATTACTGTGAAAATTATAAAATGGTCTTAGAATTACACATTATACTCCTAATTATGGGCGATCTATCTGGTAAATTGCTCAGATAGCAAAGCTTATACATCTCATCAGAGCAAATTTTCATGCTTTGAGCAGACTTTTCTTACATCTTTAATAATTAAAGAAACAAAACCAATTTCTAGTCTAGAATATTCAACATTCCTTACAAATATATGACCTTTTTCTATGCTGTAATGTCACTTTGAGAGCCAAGCTACAGCCAGTCATTGTTCTTAGAGCCCATGAACCCATCTTAATTGTGAAGATCACAACTGAATTTGAAGCAGAGATTGGAAAGACCATAAGGGAGAGATCAAAAGGGAAAGGAATTCCCTTTTGTGTGGGAATGTGATGATAACTTAAAGAAGCTGGAGTTACTTTTTGAAGGAAAGAGATCCAACAGAAGTGATTAGTGAGGTACATAACATGGTAACATTTATATTGAAGAATAAGCTCTGTCCTCAATGTGGAGAAACAAATGGCAGCAGATAATTTCTAGAATTAGAAATTCTAATAGTTCAAGATGAGAGGTTTCGAGGACTTTAATTGAGACAGTGGTAATGGGAATGGAGAAAAGTACCAAAAAACTAATTAAGTATAAGTACCACTTACAACTGGAATATGCTGGGTAAGGGCTTCAAATGCTGGTGTTTCAAATTCAAACCTGGCCTCTGGACGTTCTTCATTTACCACACCTTCAATGCAATAGACACGCACATCATACCGTGATATCAGCAAAATTTTACAAGGGTAGCGTCCAGGACTGAGAGGAACAAATCGTAAAGGAACTAGAACAGATCCATCTGCAACTATTAAAAAGAAAATTTTAAATAGCTTAGTCATTTTTGGTGGCATAAATCGTAAAATTCATTTTGGAGTAAAGTAATGTTTAATACTATTGTATTTAATTATATTTTATAATCTAGAAGAGATTAGCTTATCCTGAAGTAACACATTACCTCTAAATCACCAGGGCATAACCATCAAGTTTATTTATCAATGACAGAATATATCTTGTACATATGTTGTAGGAAGGTCTACTCCATAAAGTCACTCAGGGACCCATGTTATGAATGATACCACTATCTTACAGGTGTACCATTAGGGACACCTCTCTTTCTTTCTTGACAGGTCAAGGGAAGAAAAGTGGCTAGAAGCTTGCTCAAGGGCTTTTCAATGCTCAACATTAAAGTAATATGCATTACAGATGACCCTCAAACAATACAGATTTGAACCACACAGGTCCACTTATACGTGGACTTTTTTTCAATAAACGTAGTATAGTACTAGAAATGCATTATCTCTTCCTTAGGATTTTCTTAATATTTTCTTTCCTCTAACTTACTTTATTGTAAGAATACAATATATACAGTATACAATACAGTGTACAAAACAGTATATGAAACTGTAAGAAGACAGCATACAAGCTATGTGTTAGCCAACTGTTAATGCTATTGATAAGGCTTCTGGTCAAGAGTAGGCTAATAGTAGTTAAGTTCTGAGGGAGTCAAAAGTTAAATAGGGATTTTTGACTATGCAAGGGGTAGGTGCTCCTACCACCTGTAATGTCCAAGTGCCAAGTGTACATATAATTAGCCAGAACCAACCTCATGGCTCTAGCTAACTGAATGAGGGCTAAGAATGAGACACATATATGGAATATTTGGTAAGTGTTATTGTTTGCTCCATTTCTATGACTTAGGGGTACTCTGTCCTCTGGTAATCAAAATAATTTGCAGCTTGAGCAACAGATGGAAATAATTTTTCCATAGTTAAAAACCAAGGGAAGCAGTTAGAGGTATGCCCAATTAATACTTCTTGTATCACCTTATTATACTGTTTACCTTAAGTCAACAGCTAATATCAATTCTTACAGTAGGCAGACTATCTATGTTGGCCTTTTCCTTCTAAGCAACACTGATTTTTTTCTCTGAAGGTCACCATTTTCTTATTGTCCATGAAACGAGAAAACCATTATAAAAATCTCTCAACGCTAAAATTGGATGTAGCATAAGAGTCTCAAGTCTCAAGCAAATTTCATTGATAATGGCAAAGTATTTAAGTAATAGATAAAAAACAAATGGCAAGAAAATGTTCAAAGCCTAATTCTATATGAGGAAGTTCTCTGAAACCAAGAAAACAAGCCTATCAACCAATGGACCAGACAAGTATTATGACATTAATTAGCTATAATTTTAATTCACTCTCATTTAGCACCTCAAATGTTAAAAATGGCAAATATGTTTTTCAAATACACGTGTATGTCAAGAAAACCAGTCACATCTGCAAGAATATTAATTGCCTTAAATCGTTTTAAAATCAAATTGTGATTTGTATTTGTGTTACCTGTTAGGTGTCATATATTACAAAACACATTAATTACATATTATACAGAATGTTGCATATTGTATATTGTTATATGTCATATATTTTATACTATATATAATGTTAGTATTATATATTGTATATTAAAAAACACTGATAGTGCATCACATTTGAAATCTATTACATCTAACCAAAGTTCAAGATTATCAGCTGGTCTAAAGAGAAAATAAAGGCTGTCAGAATGTTGTTATTTTTATTTTATCCTATTCAAGCACAGATTTTCATTGACTGTTTTCATTCTGAGCAAATTATTTGAGATGTGGCAACATCATTAAAACAAACCAGGTCAGATAATCACTTGATCAAAATTGTTCATTTATTAACAGAAATAAAGAAACCTCATTGTTCTCTTTCACAAACAGACTGAAATGAAAATATTTAGATTAAGTAATTTAAATAAAGTTAAACTGCTTAGAAGAGGAAGCTTAAGCAACTCAACAGTAATTACTATTCTCATCAAAGATAAAGAATAACTAGCCATTTAATAGTAAACAATAATTGGAATGCACAAGTCCCAGTATAAAACTTCTATCGGAGGTTTTATGTTATACACTCTTTCCCTTTCCCTAAAAATATCCACTTCCTAATGATACTGAATATGAAAGTGAAAGCCAAGGACATTCGTAAGTGTACATTTTCCATTTCCAACTCATGAAATGTTCATGAGTAAAGACCACAAGGAATGCCCGGTGCCAGCCTCTCTCCTTTACCAGTCCCAAAAGGAATCCATCATAACAGTGGAATTCAGAAAAATGATGGCTTTATTTCTGAAGATATATTGATATAACAATATTTGTTTATTTTCTTAAACATCTGAAGTAATGTAATTGATTCATGCCAGAAACGTAAGTAGGATAATCCATGCTTCTGGATTAAGGCACTCGTCAGCCAGGATCCATATTCCCTTGGATGTAAAATAGCAGAAGTAGAAATGATTTTGATTTTTTTTAAATTTGGGAATTTTACTGGCCACGTTATGCTATCAAACTATCATTCTCTTTTAGGGACATGTTTTCTCGAAGTCCTTTCCAATTCTGCACCAGAGCAGATGCCATCCATACCCTGCTAGATCCCTGGGCATTTAAATTCTTCCTGCAGGCAAATAGCTTTATAGAAAACTGCCTTTCTCTCTGAGGGCTTTCTCCTGGCATAGGAAGGTACTCAGCCCTCTTATGGATCAGGCCAGAAGTGATAGTTCATTGCCGGCATTTGCAGTCCTCAACAAATAATGTATGAAATTGGTAGAAAAATAATCCAGGGTCTTCGACCATTGGTAGGAATAACTCTGAGGTGAATTCTACATGAACTCCTAGAGATCCCCAGTGCAACTGAGCCTAAATTATTAACAGTGGCAACTGCTCATCAACACTACCTGAATTGGCTTTTCCTTGCTGTCTCTCACTCTCTCACACTCCTACTGATGTTTCCTGTGATCTCAAAGTACCCACCCGGTTTCAGGGTTTGCTGCTGGGGATCCCCCAACCAAATACACACCCTTAGGCCCAGGAAAGAGAGCTTCCTATCCAGGGCCTCGTGCTTTCTAGGGCCTTTGTGTCTCCTCTGTCATTGTCTCCCTGCCCATGCAAGAAGTACATGGGCTCATTGGGGCAGGCCTATAGGGAACCAGCCCCATCCAAGTTTCCAGTTCATGTGATGCCATCATTCACAATCTAAACTGTTGGATCCAATTTTCAGGGCTTGCACAGGACTCTTCACTTTGACAGTCCTCTCATCAGAACACTCCTGGAATTGAAGCTTAAGGTGTGGCTATCAAGGGGAAGAGACCAAAATTAATTACATGGGCTGAGGCATCCACAAATTTGTACACGAGACCCCTTATGGTACACGCTGTTGAAGATGAAGGAAGGGAGAGAACAGAGTAGGCACCTGGCCAGAGCCCAGCTATTTTGTGCTATCATATTCTTGTGCAAAACTCTAAGGTGGCCAAAACTTCTAAATTCAAACGTGGTCTTACAGGTTGGTTTATATTTGTCAAGGTGGAATAACAGAATATAGTCTATTTAAAAATTTGTTATTTTGATTTACTACTTAAAAATTTTAGACATATGATATATGGGCTTGCATCTGTACTTTTGACATGGTATCACGTATGTTCTGAACAATCTGGACCCATCCTTTTCATCCCCTACTCTATTTAGATGGAGCTCACCTGGTGCCTTGACTTGACAGATGATCCTGGTAACTGTAGCCAGTTCCCAGGGTTCTATGATTAAAGATAACCAAATATATCTAAATTTACCAGATTACAGGTACTGAAGGAAATAAAGACAGACCCTCTCTAGTGAAAGAATACATAATTTTATGTTAACATTAGCTACTAGAAGAAGTCAGTGTGATCTATAGTTTTTGAAATAACCCATAAAAATATACTGTGCTCAGATCCTAGAAAGGTCATGTTTGGCAGAATAAGTCAATACTGTTTTTTTTGGTCAGCTATTACTGCAAAAAGAAACTACCTCAAAACTTAGTGGTTTAAAGAAACAACCATCTATTTGCTCATGGTTCTGGGGCCTGACCTCATTTGGGAAAGCTTACCCACTTAATGTGGTATTAGCTGGGCTCACTCATGATTTGGGACCTCAACTAAGAATTCTGGCCAAGAGCTCTCTAATCTACGAGATGAACCAAATATGTTCATACACTTCGTGAAAATTACTAGCTGCAAAAGAAGGCCCTAGTGTTTAAATGGTTATCATATATCTGCTACTTTCACCCTTAGTAAACCACTGGCCAAAGCAAGCCACAGGCCAAGACCAGGGTCAACAAGGAAGGGGAGACTACATAATGCATGTGTACAGGCAGATGTGATCCATTTAAGCTTTACTGAAACATTCTACCGTGTCTTAACTGAAAAGAGACATGTATAAAACTGATAAGGTGAGAGAGTTAAAAATTCCATTTTCTAGTTTTAGCTCTCTTTCCTATATTGTGTGACCTTGGGCAAATAATTTAAAGAGTTTTTTTTTTTTTTTAGCACATAAATTCTTAATCTGGTTAAATTAAGGAATAAGATTTAATCAGTGGCTTTTAAACATTTTTTTTTTTGCTTGGGGGGGGTTACTGTGTCTGAAAAATACCTATGACAGAATCTCAACATATAAATATAAAGCAAAGTAACCTAGAGTTGATCTGGTTGAAGTTAAGATGAGAAGCTAGAAGACTCCATTCATTTCCACAGCCCCCCTACAGACAAACAAAAGCACTTTAAAAAAAGAATGTCAGGGCTCTACAGAATGTAATTTGATTCACTCACCTCTATTAGGTTTCTTTCTGCCTTGCTATTTCATGATTAGATGAAAGTACAGCAGAAATTTGGAAGAGACTGAGTAATACAGTAAAATGGTTATTATCTTCTATACTTAATTATTTAGGTATATTATTAGCAAGCATATCTTAACTCAGAAAATGAAGTACCTAGAGAATTACTATATTTATGATATAAACTAATTTATAAAAATTAATTTATAATAAATATTTATTTGTTATAAATTAATGCATGAGTAATTACATTTTCAGAGAAATTTTTGACCTATTTGCTAATCTCACTTCCATCTACTACCAGAAAGTTTCAGCATACATTTTTTTCTATCCTACAAATAAAAAGATCAAATCACATGCTAGTTGGAATTTTACGCATTTTAGTTACTTTATTGTGTTTTTATTGTCACATGAGCATCTGCCTTCACAAATACTCAGATAAAGTCAGTGATAGATTCACTGTGTGCTAATGATTACTCATTACTGACCTTCTTCATTTAATACCAAAAATGAATTCACAGACCTATACCCCTGGGGCTAATAATACATTATATGTCAATAAAAAATAAATAAATAAAAAATTAGTTAATTAATAAAATAAAATTTTTTAAAAATACCAAAAATGCCAAAATACCAAAATACCGAAAGTATGCTGTAGACTTCATATAAGCAAGAAAAGGATTCAGCAATTACAAATTTTAGATCTGTTTGAATTATTTTGTAAAATGTTTTCTTTTTTTTAAAGATTTTATTTCTTTATTTGAAAGAGAGACAGAGACAGAGCATTATTAGCAGGGGGCAAGAGGCAGAGGGGGAAGGAGAAGTAGACTCCCTGCTCAGTAGAGCGCCCAGGACCTTGAGATCAGGACCTGAGCCAAAGGCAGACATTTAACCTACTGAGCCACTTGGGTGCCCCAAATATTTTTGTTAGTAGAAGTATAGTTTAGTACCATTCACTCAGGAAAAACTGTTTTCTGAAACGGCTTGCTGCTTAAATTGTTAAATTTATTATACTATCCAATAAAGTAACAGCAATTTAAAATGATAAAGACCTATATATTTATGAACAAATTCACTTTTTGAAATATTGGTTAAAATGGATTTTATCACTTCAAAAGAGACTCAACTACTTTTGCTTTTCTATCACCAGGAAGATCTCAAATAAATATAACATTTAAGAGTGAAAACAGAGGGATAAAAAGAGAAAAAGGGGAAAGGGAAGAAAGGAAGAAGGAAGGAGGATAATTATAAAGAAGAGAGGGAAGTAGGAATCAAAGAAGGAAAAAGAAAGTTTGGGGGGATGCTAAGACAATGGCATGTGACCTTTATTTTCCTAACCAATTCGAAATGGCTGAGAGCACCGGACTTATTTCCCCATGAAGTTCTTTAAGTATCTGTAACCAGGAAAGACTGGTACACAATTCTGGTCAGATTTGGCTGAAAGCCAATATTTGAACATCCTCACAGGTGCCCTAAAGCAGAGGAAGAATTCCAGACAGAAAGATCAAAGTGCAGTAATAACTAAATGGCAAAAAAATGACAATTATTTGCAGCAGAGCTACGGTAGGCTTAACTGGCAGAAGAGAGCCTAATGCCATTAATTGTGTTGGTCAAGTCTAGTAGGCCTTTACTAAAGTCCCGTCAGCTTGATTTTTCAATTATTTAAAGAAGTATAATAAAATCTCCCACTCTGAGGGTTTGTTCATTTCTTCTTCCATATTTGTCAAATATTTCTTTACACATTTTGAGATTATGTGGTTAGGTAGAACTAAGTTTGGAATTTTTCTCTACATTGGATGATGTTTTAAAAAAGATTTTATTTATTTGACAGAGACAAACACTGCAAGAGGGAACACAGGCAGGGGGAGTGGGAGAGGAAGAAGCAGTCCTCCTGCCCAGCAGAGAGCCTGATGCAGGGAATCCAATGTGGGGCTCAATCCCAGGACCTTGGGATGATGACCTGAGCCAAAGGCAGACTTAACCACTGAGCCACCCAGGCACCCACACTGGATGATTTTTTGAAATTAATGTATTTATTTGCTTTAAAGTCTACTTATTCTAATATATTTATGCCAGCTAATTCTTGATTAGTATATACATTACTAGGTATGTACATTTCTAGATATCTTACCAATTAATTTTGTCAATAGCATAAAGCTGCACTTCACTTTCTATTCTGAAAATATCAACTTTCACAGTTTTGTCTGTTTCTATTTATCATGATTAATGATATATTTGTGTGGAACATCTCATACAGTACATTTCTGTACTACATGCTTCCTTCAGTTCTTCTCTATTCTTGCATTCTATTGGACTCATCAAAGTGTTCTTTATTTCCTTTTATGCCACTGCTGGTTCAGAAATTATGCTGGGGTGCCCAGGTGGCTCAGTTGGTTAACCGTTGTTTGGTTAACTGAGGTGCCCAGGTGCCCAGATGGCTCAGTTGGTTAAGTGTCTGACTTTCCCTCTCAGGTCTTAACCTCAGAGACGTGAGGTCAAGCCCAGTGTTGGGCTCCATGCTGGATATGAAGCCTGCTTAAAAAAAAAATAAAATAAAATGGGGCGCCTGGGTGGTGCAGTCACTTGGGTGTCTCAGTTTAGGCTCAGTTCATGATCTTAGGGTCTCTTAGGGTGGTGGGATCGAGCCATTGGTTAGACTCTGTTTCAGTGCCGAGTCTGCTTAAAAAATGACTCTCTCTCCCCGTCTCCCCCCCCAAATAAATAAATACATCTTAAAAATAAAGAAGTTATATATCAAATCTCTATATTTTTTGGTTGTCCCAAGTTTTGAAAATTTACACTTTATAAAAAATATATTAAAATAGTTCAAACTTCTTCCCCTCAATACAAGAACCTTATATGTCGAATGGTAATACCCATCCCCCAATACAGTTATTATCTAGTAATGGAGTTCACTTTGCTTTTAGAACACTGAATTATTCATTATTATTTCCATAGTCAATCCTCACTGAGATTTACACACACTTATTGATGATTTTAATAACCACTGTTACTGGATCCTAATTCTTTTTTCTGAATTAAATTTCCTTCATTCCTAAGTAGGTCCTCCATTTGTTCTTTTAGCAAATATCTGTGAGTTTTAAATTGTCTCAACTTCATTGTTGGATTGAAAATATTTTTATTTCATCCTTACTCTTGAGTGATAGTTTATTGGGATTTAAAATTCTAGGCTGACAGTTAATTTGCTTCAGCACTGTAATTCCACTGTCTTCTGGCTTCTATTCTTACTGTTGGGAATTCTACCTTTGCTATAATTTTTGTTCCTTTGAAAATCATATCTTTTCGTCTTGTTGCTTTTCAGAATTTCTCCTTTACCCCTCTATGGTTTCATTATAACCCATTTAAGTGTGAATTTAGGTGTCACTCTCTTATCTTCTAGCATTAAAAGAAGTCATTTCTGCCTTTTCTTTTCTTGCTTGCTCCTATAAAAAGGAGAGGGGTCTCTTTCCTAGGTGGTCACTTGTACAGGGTTCACTTTGCCATGATTTCTTAGATCTGCCGGTGGAGAGGTAACTCAATGCATCCCCATGGGCCAATTTCCTGTAGCAGAGAAGCATCCATCTATTAGATGTAGGGAGGATGGGGTCTTACACCCATTGGCAGTTTTCAAATAATCTGGCGAAAATTGACATTTTAGGAAGTTGTGTTATTTTCCCATTAATGGATAAACTCTACTGTCACCAGTAACAGGAACCACAAATCACCTGGACTCTTCCCATCTCTGCTACCACCCCCAGACCTACATGCTAGGTTCTGTAAAGGCTTGATAGAATGATGTTCCTCCACATTTTCCCCAGCAGCGGGAGTCATTTTAACTCCAGAGGCTTTGGATTTCCAAGAGGAATGCAGCAAAAGAAGTCTTACTAGAGGGCCCTCTTGGAAAATATTTCACACAGATTCATTTACTCATTAGGAAAAAAAAGGTTTAAGACACCTACTATGGGCCAGAAGGGGTGCAATGAGGAGGCAGCTTTCTAGTTTTCTGGTAGGTGCAGATAATAAATTTCTGAGGAAAAGACAGATTATGGGACTAGACTGTTTCCTTTTTATACCTAAATTTTCTTTTAATTACGCATGAGCTGTGGAAGCTATTAAATGTGTTTTTCAATCAGGCCACATCAGCTCAGTAATTACTGGGAATTTCTCATAGGACTTATGTAAATGGGTGGCTGTTATCTTTCCTTTCCATTGCTACTGAATTTTTGAATTTCTGTATGTATTCATGGATCATTTAATGGAAAATTAGAAGAGAGCTTATTATGGAGTTGCAGCTTGCCAATATTTTAACTAGGAAGTTGTCTTTCTTTCTATATAAATTTTTAAGATAAAATTTCCAAAAAAAAAAAAGAACTGAAATAAAATTTCTAATTAACCCCTCCAAGAGGAAGGAAGCAAGGGATTACTGATCGTAAATTAACTGTCTTTTGCATTTTTCAATTTCGAATACCATAAACTTTCTCTAATTGTCATGTGTTAAGAATAAAATCTGTTTTAAATAGAGTTGATTTTTAAGTTCTTATAGATTGATTTACTAAGAGTGCAAATTAATTTAAGCTGTTAGCAAGCCAATAAACAACACATTCTCTAGGACTTAAACTAGGGGAAAAGGCTTATGCAATTTTTGATTAAATGTCTTCCTAAACGTATTATGGCATAGCATATGTTCACTATTGAAGATCTAATAGAAAGATTAAGATGCTTAAAGATGCATAAAGATGCTTTATGTTTAAAGTTCATATTTGTTTTTGCTTGTAGGCTCTATGTCCATAGACATAAAACAATAAAAGGCAAACTGGGAGACACTAATAGAACTGAAAGTATCTACAATAAAACTATAAGGATAATACTATATACTCCGTCTTGGATATTATAATCATGTAGACTTGATTATAGCAACTTACTTGATTTAAAGTATGTTTTCTTTGACAATATAAGCCACAATCTTGTTTCATGAATGTAAGGTGGGAGGAAGAAAGAACCTGGGGCTGGCAGAACCCCCAGATGTTTGGGACAAGACACAGATTAACAACTGAACAGGCTGGAAACTCTGACTCTGAGAGGATAGGTATGGGAAGGGAAGCCAGATGAGAAAGGAGGATTAGTTAAACATTTGTGACTGGGATTTTCAAAAATGGAAGTGACGTTATAATCAAGTATGTGGACCAGAGATAAGAAAAACTAGCTCTGATTGATGTCAGAGACCTGTTCTATAGTCAAGAAAGACCCAGGATCCCGAGTTCAGAGGCAAGATTCTTGTTTAAGAGAACTTGGGCTGTTTAGAACAGGAGTAGATGGCAGGACGAGTGAGTGTACCAGTACCTAGGGAGGGAGTCTGCAAACTAGTTTGGATTTTAAGAAATAGAGTAGAAACTTACACCAGGATACTAAAACACGAGGGTTAGAGGAAGATGCATCACAAGGATGAGAGCATAGAAAGAAGGAGCCAGGGTTGCCTGGTTGTAGATTCATACTACAGTAGTACTCAAGAGAGGGCAGGTATGACAGGGGAGACCCATGGACAGCTCAGGTGGGAGCCAAGATCCCAGGTCTCAGGACCTGGGATGAAGTACATGAGCAGAGACGGTAGGGGAAAGGGAAAGAAACTGAACAGTCTAGGAAAGCTGCTGACAGTAGAATGAGAATTCCTTAAAATATTAACAGTAAGACAACATTGCAGTATGGGATCCATTTTACCTGCTTCCTGAGATTCCCTTGGTTCTGCCACCTCCGGCAACCTCACTACCTGTCCCGCCTCCATGTTCCTCTGCCTGAGGATGACCTGCAACTTCCTTCAGAACTAATGGAGCCAACCCCTTGGCCACTGCTTGGTGGACAAGTAGATTAGTCCCAAGTTCAGAATTTCTGGCTCCTCTTGCTATGGTAGGGCAAGGAACCTGGCATTCTGTGGGGCCAGGGAAGGCCACCTCAAAGCCGAGGTCCATTCACTCCCATGGAGTAAAATCTGGCCAATAGGTATAGGAGACAGGAGGTAAACATGAAGACAAAATTATTCCCCTTCCTCTTTCACAGTTATTGCTCAGGATGCTTTTCACATAGTTTTTCTTTCTTTTTGATTTTTTTTTCTTTTCTTTAAGATATCGTTTATTTATTTGAGAGCAAGAGAGACAGAGAGTGAAAGTACAAGCAGGAAGGATAGGGAGAAGTAGACTCCCCACTGAGCCAGGAGCTAACATGGGGCTCGATCCCATGACCCTGGGACCATGATCAGAGCCGAAGGCAGATGCCTAGCCAACTGAGCCACCCAGGCTCCCCTTCACATAGTTTTTCAAAGTGATATCTGTTGAGCAAACTGTTGCATCTATTCATGGAGGTAAATAGTGGGCACTGAGTTAGCAGCTAGAGCACCATTCATTGTTTTGTTTCCCCTTCTTCCCCTCCTTGTTTCTTTTTCTCTCACTCTCATTGCCCTGAGTTTGCACCTCCCAAGTAAAGCATCAGTATTTAATTCTTGCACCAGTCTCTTCAGGGTCTAGGGGACTCAAACTAAGATAATCGCTATACAAAAAATAAAGACTTGATGTGACATCTTACATGGCCTCCTGAAGGGATTTTGATTTTCTGGGCTTGATTTCCTTCATTTGTAAAATGGAGATGTAAAGTGATGGCATTACACCACACAGCAATGGATCCTTAACTCTAATATGTGGATTAACTATGACAGTGATTTGGAAGGAAACTTTAAAAAATACATTTATTTATTTATTTTAGAGAGGAGGGGAAGGGCTGAGGGAGAGAGAGTCTTAGGCAGACTCCAGGCTAAGCAAAGAGCCTGAAGCAGGGCTCCGCCTCACAACCCTGGGATCACAATCTGAGCTGAAACCAAGAGTCTGATGTTCAACTGACTGTACCACCCAGGCGCCCCACTTCCTATATATATATATCTATATCTATAGATATATATATATATATATCCTATATCTATATCTATATATATATATATATATATATATATATATATTTTTTTTTTTTTTTTTTTAAGTAGGCTCCATGGAGCACTGGGTGTGGAGCATAAACAATGACTCTTGGAACATGAAAAAAATAAAATTAAGATGTTAAAATAAATAAAGTAGGCTCCATGCCCACTGTGGAGTCCAGTATGAGGCTTGAATTCACAACCCTGAGAACAAGACAAGAGCTGAAATCAAGTCAGACACTTAACCAACTGAGCCACCCAGGCACCCCAGAAACTTAACATATAGGTTCCTAGACCTCTTCCAACCTGAGAGTGATTCAGTAAATCTAGATTTGGGCCTGAAAACTGTATTTTGTAAAAGGCATCCAGGTGTCACTGATGTACAACCAGGGTTGGCAACAAACAGCAAAGTGCGGGGAGCACAGGCTTTGGATAATATAATTCCCAAATCTCTTCCATTTGTGTCAGAAACCTAACTAAAACTAGCAGGAACCACAGAGGTAATTTGTTGCCCCACTAACTGGCATGTACAGAAGGAATAACCACTTTTACAATGACAGATTCCAGAGATACACCTGGAGTTATAATATGTCATCCTTCTTTCTCTATGCTGACCTCATTCCTGGAGGCTCTACCCACTTACCCCAGACTTATATCCTACCAGCTTAGCAGACCTGGGGGAAAAAACCCTTTTCCAAAATTTCAGCAAAGGTCTAAAAGTTGACAGTCCCTGAATTAACTGTGGACAACTGAAGTCCTGAAACAATTTTTGTAACCAGGTGAATAAACATTCCAATGACTAGAGAGCTAAGGAGACAAGCACTTATTAGTTTGAATTGTAGATCAGGGTTATCATGTGCCCAACTGCTGTCATTTCTATTAGTCTATAAGCTTCTTGAGGACAGGAACTTTTTATGATTTCCTCATCATTTGAATACCCTTAAAACAAATCCAAATGAATGAGTGAAACTCTTTTAAATCTTCAATAAAATATAATGAAGTTTCTAACAAAAATAGATTTTAAAAAGTAAAAAAAAATATGAAGAATGGAAGAGGTACAAATATTACAATTAAACAATAAATTTGGGACAAATAATTAAATAAAATTCAATATAGCTTAGATAGGGACATAGATATATATTATTAATTGAATTACTTTTTTAATTCCTTAAAATCATTTTTATATGATAAAACATATACTTTATTTGTTTATTTATTTTTCATATAAAATATTTATATGAGTAAACATATACTATGCCCAGAAAAATCAATCCAAGCTATCAATTCTTCACAGAAATTCTTTATTTTTAAAATTTTTTCTCCACAAAAACTCTTTCCTAACTTTCCCAGTAAGCATTCCCAGTACTTTCTGTCCATATTAAGATTTATTTGAATCTCACAATTACAGCTCAAATATTCTGATAAAGATCTATATATTACTGTATAGTTTCTACCTCAAAAATCACAATGTCAACTGCAAGTCTAAGATCTCTCTTTCCTAAGTCAGAGAAAGGCAAATATTATATGATAGTTTATATGTAGAATCTAAAAAACAAGAACAAAAAAAGAACAAATGAACAAAAGAACCTAGAAACAGAACCTCAAATACACAGAACAAACTGATGGTTGCCAGAGAGGAGAGAATGGGGGGATGGGTAAAATGGGCGGAGGGGTGTGGGAAATACAGGCTTCCAGTTATGGAACGAATAAGTCACAGAGATGAAAGGCACAGCATAAGGAATATAGTCAGTGACACTGTAACAGCATTGTACAGTGACAGACGGGAGCCACACTTCTGGTGAACATAAACATGCAGCATAATACATAGACTTGGCTAATCACTATGTCATACCCATGAAAATAATATAACACCATGCATTAGGTATACTTCCATCAGTCACTCAAACAGTAAATATAAAATTTCTTTTTCTAAGAAAAACCAAGGTTGTTGGCTAAAAAGAAAATTTTAAAAAATGACATTTCTATAGGGCAGTTTATATAAAAGGGAGGACACTAAGTTATAACCTGCCGCAGGTCAGGTAACGAATGAAACTGAAGAAGAGATACCCTGAAACGGAAAGAGATAGGAGTGAACATTCACAGCAGCTCAGTCACTTACCCATCCTAAGGGTGGCCTGGGCTGAGGCCAGTATACAAGAGCACATGACCCACTTTTCTGCCTCAGCTGAGGAATCTGTGAGCAGTGATATGAATTGAGGAAAATATCTGATCAACAGGACTGATCCCTGTACACAGAAGTGTGATTAGGGAAGAGGCTCAAAAGATTCAGTTACTCCCCATGAACACATTCCCCAAAGGTGATGCATATCAGGGACCCACATTAGGAGAAAAAGTATTCCAGAAAGCAGGACAATCAAGAAAATAGAAATATCGATGGTCAGACCTTGAAATTTGTATATAAAGTGTTAATAGGTTTACCTCTTAAGTGCCCACTCCCCTGCTGACCACTGAAGCTGCATCCTTTCTTCTTTCACTCTATCACCAGACCCCCTTTTCCTAATGATAGATCACAACTATGCTTCTACATGAAGTCAGTTAGGTGCACCTGGGACAGCCCTCCACATCCCAGAGATGGTTAAAAGGCACCTCTCTGAGAAAAGACAAGATTATTATTTCCTTCCACAAGAGCTGTGATCACACCAGCTGTCATGACACTTATTAAAACATTATTAAACTTATTAAAACTTATTAAACTTATTAAAACAGAAGACAAAGATCAAAGTATTTTAAGCATAAAAGACAAAATGAAAATTCTCTAAGATTCTATGTTTAATATTAAAATAAAGAAATAGTGAAACATAGGAATGGTAAATAATCATAGACATAATATTGAAAAGCTGACTTTACATACCTTCATTATGTTTTATTACATGTATATATGATATTATAATGGAATGTGTCATTGGTGCAATGAATGCACAATTTACAGTACTATAATTGCCCATAAACTTAAGAAGAAAATTCTATTTCAGGCACTATTTTTCCTCTGACTTTTATTTTTAAAAAATGAACTTTCTTCTGTTCACACACACACACAAAACAATAAAGCAGCAACATGGAAAATTGCGATTTCCTAAAGTATGTAAGTATACTTACCTAACTACTTTCCTGACTTCTGAATTTTAGTGAAGTTCTGTGCATTCAATTTAATATACTTTAGTTAAAATAACTTCTTAACCCCCATGTATGAAAATACAAAATGAATTTACAAATAGAATTGCACCTTCATAAGAAAAAAAGAATGACTATTATACCAGAATCTTCAAATATAAGAATAAAAATTGATCAACCAGGGAGATAAGAACAAGTCATTATTTTCAGTCAGGTATTATATGGATAGAAACAACTGATATAAAATAGAAATGGCTGAAAGTTATAAACAGAGCTAAAAATTATACATATCTAATATGTCAGTCTAGTCACCAACAATTTGTAGACCGTTTGAAACTGAAAACCAGATGCTGGACCATTTTTATTGAAACAGTGAAGACAAAGTTTGGGTTAAGTTCTCATATGGCTAGTCCTATTTCTCCATGCCACAACCACTGTCAGCACATCTCACTAGCTAGTTATCCAAAGAAGTAATACTCTTAGTCACAAGATAGAATGAAAGAATAAGCCACAGAAAAGCAACTACCAATAATGAAAATGTCACTCAGAATATGTCCCAAGGATGGCAAACACTAGGGACAATTTTCCACAACAAATTCTAAAAGACAAGGATTTTCTCTATCTTAGGTGCCTTGACATTGCTTATTTATACAGAGTAAGCCCTCAATAAATATTTGTTGAATAAAGTATCCCATAATCTAGTATCTCTGTTCAAAGATGGTAAAGATAATACCTTCTAGAGTAAATTATGCAATTATGTCTCTATCTACTTGATTCTAGTTAACCTGCTCACCTTCTCTGTGTCTGTTTCCTCACCTACAAAATGTGGAATTTGGGCTAAATCAGTAGCTTTCAAATCAGAACCCCAGCCTTGTGAAAATGTGCTTCATGAGCTATTGCTGGGGTTATAATAACAGGTCTGCAGAGAACAAGCAGACTGAGTTCTAAAGCATCTTCTCTGGTTTCGAACAGAGAAACTTTCCATTTACCTAATTTATATATTGGATGTTTCATAATATTTCAACCTCCCTCCCAAAACAACTATTGTTACTGTTAATATACTCTTAAATAATCAGTGGGTCGAGAAAAACCTGGGGAAATCAGAAAATACTTTATGATTAAAGAAAAAAAAGACAAAACATACAGAAACTTGTAGGATTAAGTTCAAGAAGTAATTCATAGTTGCAAATGCCTATATGGAATTTTGTAACTATAAATGCCTACAATAAAGAAGAAAAGAGATCTGAAATCAATAACCTAAACATTCACTTTAAGATACTGGAGAAAGAAGAGCAACATGAACTAAAAGAAAGTTGAATGAAAAAAATAAAGATTGAAAGAGAAATTAATGAAATGGAGAAAACAACAGAGAAAAGTTACTAAAACCAAAAGCTAGCTCTTTGAAAAGATCAACAAAACTGACAAACATTTAGCGAAATGGAACAAGGAAAAAAAAAAAAAGAAAATATTCAAATTCGAATTAGAAATGAAAGTAGGGACATTACTTCTGCCATACAGAAAAAATATGGGATGTAAGAGAATGGTATGAACAGTTGTATGCCAAAAATTACACAATTTGAGTGACACCACTGAAACTGACTCAGAAAGAGACAATCTAAATAGATCTACATAACAAGTAAAGATATTGAATATCAAAAACCAATGAAGTGCTAGCAAATAGAATTCAGCAGCATATAGAAGAATTATCAGCATTACTGTTTTAATGTGCTTGGGATGCCATTAACAAAATTGGATAAACTAGATATCTTATAAATAACACATTTACTTATCACAATTCTGGAGGCTGAAAGTCTAAGAATGAGGTGCCAGAAGAGTCAGGTGAGGATCCTCTTCTGGGTGTCAGATTTATCTTTGGATCCTCACATAATAGATAAGGTGAACTAGCTCTTTGGGACATCTTTTAAAAGGATACCAATGACATTCATGAGGGCTGTGTCCCCATGACCTAATCACCTCCCAAAGACCATACATCCTAATAACATCACCTTGGCCAATAGGTTATCAACATATGAATTCTGAGGGGCCAAAAACATTCAAACCATAATGATTACCAAATAGTATTTATCACAGGGATGAAGGTTGGTTTAGCATCCAAAAAAATTAATGAATACGATATTCTGTAACAATAGAATAATAAAAACCCAAAATCTACATGTTTATTCCAATTACGCAGGAAAATAATTTGAAAAAAATATAATATGCTTTCATGAGAAAAACATGCAACAAACTAGGAAGAGATGAGAACTTCCTCAACCTCATAGAGAGCACCTATAAACTACCTACAACTATCATGATGCTTAATGATTAAAGACTGGATTCTTTTTCCATAAATTCCAGCAGACAAAAATGTCCCCTCTTAATGCTTCTATTTAACATTCTACTGCAGGTATTAACCAGATCAATTAGGTACGAAAAAGAAACATAATGAATCCATTTCACAAGGGAAGATGTAAGACCATCTCTATATGCATATAACATCATATTTTATATGGAAAATTCTAAGGAATCCAGCAAAATAAAATTTAAATAATCAATCCATCAAGGTCAGATGATATAATTTTAATATACAGCAGTCAACTGTATTTCTATACATTTGCAATGAATAATCTGAAAATGGAAATAAGAAAATAATTCTATTTGTAATATGAAAAAGAGTAAAATATTTAGAAATGTATTTAACAAAAGAAATACAAAACTTACACTTTCAAAACTATGAAATACTGCTGAAAGAAATTAAAGAATATCTAATGAAATGGCAAAATATTACACGGTCATGAATCATAAGACTTAGTATAATTAAGATGATAATCCTCTCCAAATTGATTTATAGACTCAATGTAATACCTATCAGATGGACAGTTGGCTTGCTTGTTCTAAAATTCATATGGAATTGTGAGAATAACAGAACAGCCAAATAATCTGGTTAAAAAAGAGCAATGTAGTAGGATTCACACTTTCTGATTTCAAAACTTATTACAAAGCCATAATAATCAGAAAAGTGTGGTACTGGCCTAAGGAGACATATAGATCTATGGGATAAAATAGAAAACCCTGAAATAAACCATATATTTATGGTCAAGTGGTTTTCAACAAGGGTGTCAACATAATTTAACGCAGAAAGAACAGTATTTTCTTTTTCTTTTTCTTTTTTTTTTTTTTTTTTAAGATCCATTTATTTATGGGGCACCTGGGTGGCTCAGTCAGTTGAGCATCAGTCTTCAGCTCAGGTTGTGATTCCAAAGTCCTGAGATCAAGCTCCACATGAGGCTCCCTGCTCAGTAGAGAGCCTGCTTCTCCCTCTTCCTCTGCTGCTCCTCCTGCTTGCTCTCTCTCTCTATGTCTCAAAAAAAAAAAAAAAAAAAGAGACACCCATTTATTTAAGAGAGAGAGCATGAACAAGTAAGTGAGGGGAGGGTCAGAGGAAGCAAGAGGGGAAGCAGACTCCCCATTGAGCCATTGAGCGCAGAGCCCAATGAGATGTGAGGCTGACTCTCGAGACAGTGAGATCACAACCTGAGCCAAAACCAAGAGTCAACTGACTGGGCCACTCAGGTACCCCAAAAGAACAGTATTATCTTTTTTTTTCTTGTTTTAAAGATTTTATTTAATTTTTGACAGAGAGAGACACAGTGAGAGAGGGAACACAAGTAGGGGGAGGGGGAGAGTGAGAAGTAGGCTTCCCACTGAGTAGGGAATCCAGGCGAGGCTCGATCCCAGGACCCTGGGAGCATGACCTGAGCCAAAGGCAGATGTCCAATGACTGAGCCAACCAGGTGCCCCAAGAACAGTACTTTCAACAAATGTTTACAAGACCACTGGGACAGCTACATTCAAAAGTTAGACCCTTACCTCAAACAATATGCAAATATTAACCGAAATGGGTAAAAGACCTAAATGTAAGGACTAAAGCTATAAAATTCTGAGAAGAAAATAGAGCTAAATCTTCATGACCTCAAACTTGGCAATGGATTCTGAAATATGATATCAAAAGCAAGAATCATAATCAATAACAAAAATAGATCAATTAAAATTAAGAACTGTGCTTCAAAGAACAGTTTTTAAGAGAGTGAAAAGACAACCCACAGAATGCAAGAAAATATTTGCAAATCAAATATGTGATAAAGTATTATATCTAGAATATAGATAAAACAGTTGCAAATCAATCAGAAAAAGACAACTCAAGTTAAAAAATGGGTAAAAGATCTGAATGGATATTTATACAAATGATATATAAGTAGCCAATAAAGACATGGAAAGAAGCTCAGCATGCTGAGGCACCAGGGAAATGCAAGTCAAAAGCATTTAAGATACCATTCCTACCCACCAGGACAACTAAAATTAAAAAGTCAGATAATAAAGAGTGCTGTCAATGATGCGGGAACACTGGAACCCTCGCACACTGCTGGTGAAATGTAAAATGGTATAGCCTCTTTGGAAAACAGTCTGGTGGTTCCTCAAATGTTTAAACATAGTTAAACATGTGACACAACAGTTCTACTTACAGCTGTGTATACCCAAGAAAAATGAAAACATATGTTCACCCAAAAACTTGCATAGAAACGTTTATTCACAGTAGGCAAAAGGCAGAAGTAACCCAAATGTTCATCAACTGATCAACAGAAAAACCAAACGCATTAGTAATACAACTGGCCATTAGAAGGCATGAAGTACGGATACATGATACAATGTGGATAACTATGAAAACTTTCTGCTAAGTGAAAGAAGCCAGTTATAATAATACCACAAATGACATGATTTTTTCATATGAAATCTCCAGAACATGCAAATCTATGTAGAGAGAAAAATTAATGATTGCTTAAGGCTGGGGGGAGGGGTGGGTGATAGGGAGTTGATAGATAAAGGATACTGAGTTTCCTTTTGGGGTAACAGAAATGTTTTAAAATGGACTGTGGTAATGGTTACATGTATCTAAGCAATATACAGGAAACCACTGAATTATACACTTTAAATAAATTGGTGAACTGCATGGTATGTGAACATCTTAAAGTTATTAAAAATGAAATACATAAATAAATAAAAGAATAAAGCTTTAAGTACGAATATAGATAAATATCCTCTTATTTTTCACTTGATGTAAATTCAAATTTATATCAGGTGTTTATAATACAAGTACTATCTTTTTTTTTAGATTATTTATTTATTTATTTGACAGAGAGAGACCACAAGTAGGCAGAGAGGCAGGCAGAGAGAGAGAGAGAGAGGGAAGCAGGCTCCCTGCTGAGCAGAGAGCCCGATGTGGGACTCGATCCCAGGACCCTGAGATCATGACCTGAGCCGAAGGCAATGGCTTAACCCACTGAGCCATTCAGGCGCCCAACAAGTACTATCTTTTATGATTATGATTACAAGTCTTCCTGAAAGGTAGACTATAACAGAAACTATTACATTTATAATTAAATATAAACTTAAAGATCGCAGATAGAGAATACGTTCTTTACTTTTCCTAATTTTTGTTCTTTTTGATCTTATGAGATTTAAATGTAGTATATGGATTACTGATTTCCTTCTGGAATTTAATAACATTCTTTTATACAATGTAATTGGACTTGATGGTTTACAGTTGTGGCAATCCTGTATGAAAAATGCATTTGAATTACATTTTTAAGTGAATTAAAGAAATTCTATTTCAAAAAGCTTTTGCAAATTTAAAATGATTTTACAAAAAAAAAAAGCCCTGTAACAAATATATCACTATAAGTTTAACTATATTTCTTTTGAGAAAAATGAACTAACAGCACATTTCTAGGATGAGGTGATTTGATGATGTGGACAATAAAGTATAGAGGATTGCTTCAATTTAACTCTATTTATTTAAATATTTTATTCATTTATTTGGCAGCCAAGAGAGGGAATACAAGTAGGGACTGGGAGAGGGAGAAGTAGGCTTCCCGCTGAGCAGAGAGCCTGATGCAGGGCTCGATCCCAGGACCCTGGGATCATGACCTGAGCCAAAGACAGACGCTTAACGACTGAGCCACCCAGGCACCCCTTAACTCAGTTTAATCATTAAACCCAACATTTTAATTGGTACTCTGTTAAATGAAATTTACTTTTATTCTATTTGAAATGCATTTATGGCTATGTGATGTAACTCAGAGATGTAGGGTTTATTTGTCAAAGTAGTTAATAAATTTTAAGCAAAAATTTACTTTCGTATTTTTGTAATAATTGTGGAGTCTTATTTTCATACTGAAGGATAATTTAGCTATTACAATAATATATTTAATCCTTATAAAATGGATAGAACCAAAGATAGTTTAGTTATTAATAATAAATTTTTCAGATAGTTTATAATCACATTACATATTAAATAGATGCCATGGAAAGATTTAGTGAATATTTGTCACCTATTTAGACCTGCAATTATTAGGAAACATTAGAAAATTAAGAAAATTGGAATCAAATGGGAGAAGGTACAGGACAACAGTGTTCCTGCAATATACACTTCCAATATGTCTGCCACATATCCCTTGAGAGAGAATAAGATCCTGGGTAAATGTAAAATACTAGAAACTGAAGAGATACCCTTAGAAATGAAGGTTTTGAGCCCTGTGTAAGTTATCAGAAAAAAATCAGCCTAGAGCATACTGCTTGAGTGTTCTTGTATCTATTTTTCATGGAGCACACAAAACACAAGGATCCTCTATATTGGGGAGGTAATAAGTGTTACTAGATATACGGGAGATTTCCTGTTTACCTATACCCATTTGAGGTCCATAAAACTCTTCCTGTCCATAAACTTCAACATCCCCAGAACCACAAGCAGATGGAAGTTCTAAGTCAGGCCTACAACCAGGTAAAAGTCTAGGTTTTATGAGGCCTGAGGCTTTTAAAATTTAGGGACCTTCTTCAAGAGAAAGAATATAAAATCACAAATATAAATCTAGGTACACAGACTAAGAAGGGGGGTCAAAAAAGTGAAGAATCATAAAATTTATGTGTCTTTGGTAGTATAGTAAATCTGCCTCTGAAATCACTAAATGTTTCAGTAATATTTCACTGTCAAATTTAATAGTTCTAGTGCCTAGAGGTGAAGTACTTTAAGGGTGACAAGACCAGAGTATAATTAATAGTCAATGTTTATTAGGTATATCATATAGCATTTAAATTCTTAGCATATGTTATGTCATTAAATTTGCACCTCATTGAGAAGAAATAGATGTGATTACTTTTTCCATTTGTGAAGTACTGATGAAGACCTGAATCATTAACAGTGGGAGTAGAGAAGAGAAGGAAATAAATTACAGAAAATTTGGAACTACAAGATGAATTGAGGTATGAGCTCAAAAGAGTGAAGCTTCAAGCAGTATGCCCATATTTCTAATATAAGAGACAGGGTGGATATATGTCCCACCAAATGGAAAGATAGAGATTATATTATAAGGAACAAATCAATGGAGAATAATAAAACATTCATTTTTAATCTGAGGGATAAATCCCTCTATTTGTATACCTATCTGCATATCTATATCTGTATCTATATCTATATCTATAGGTAGGCATGTCATATACTCCTTAATATAAAGTTGAAAACAGAAGGAAAAGGGTAGGAGTAAGGATAAAAGTTAGGGATGTTAATGGTAGTTTTAACTATGGGAGTGTACAGAATCTCCTATGGGATACATTAAAAGTAATATTTGCCCCAGTAAGACAAGTAGGTCCTTGAAGATTCCATATTGATAGAGTAAACAGAATAACTCATGAAAAGTTTAAGAAAAAATCTTATCAAGGGGATGGAGAAGAAATGCAGGGAACAAGGATATAAAGCCCTGTCTCAAATGTTTAGAATTGTGAGTAGATGCCCAATCATCCAGGTCAAATGCAAAAGAGATCCAACAAGGTGATCTTGGATTTGGCAATTAGAAAGCAACCAGCCATTTTACTACAGTGGTAGAGCAAAAGCCAGATCTGAGAGGGTGAGAACTAGTCATGCAGGAATAGAAACTGCAAATGAAGATAGCCCTACTCAGAAGAATGTTTGTCATGGGAAAGGTATAAATGTCTTTAGTTTCTGAAGCTTGAGGAAGTTTGAGGCAAAAGTGAAGGAAGTACTCCAAAAGAAGAAGGAACTGCGATAAATAACAAAAAGGTTTTCTGGGATAAGATAAAGGATACACACCACAAAGTTGATAGAGTAGACTCCTATTATTTGGAGATTGAGGGGGAGGTGGTAAGGAGGTTAAGGAAGAATGTGTGCTCACATAGCCCCCTCTCCTCCATGACAGAGGTGACAAAGTCATTTGTCCGGTGGAGGTTGGAGATGGGAAAAAACTGGAGTAAAAAGGATGTTTGAGAAGGCTAAAAACCATGTGGAAAGGTTGCTGTGAGCCAAGCAAGGGTCCATGGATAAGCAAATAAAAGGATCGACACCTCAATGGGGTCTGAGACAGAATCAGACAGAACTGGAAAAATTAAATGAGAAAAACTATAAAACCAGCTGTCACAGTGCTTTGCATATTGTTGGTGCTCAAAAAATATTAGACCTACTCTAGTCCATTAACAACAAAGGAGTCACAGAATCTTTGAGATATACGAGGTGAGACAAGTAATGTCTTTTCATTGGGAAAATGTCCAGCGTGTACATCTGTCACATCTGTGGAGACAGATGCAGCTACTTGTGTGCACATGCACTTTGTCTACAGCCTCATTTCCTTCTGTTGAAAGCATTATAATGTTAAAGGGCGGGATGGAAAAGATAATAACTTCCTAAATGATGGAGCTAAAATAAATACAGATTTAAGTAGATTATTTCAAATAATTATTGTAATAGCTATGGTTAACCAGAAATGTAAAAGTTTCATTAGGAATTTCAAAAAGGTAAAAAGACTGATTGGCAACTTTAGTATGAATGGGTATAAGACAGCCACTTCTCAATACCTCATAACTAGTGCCTTCTGCTGACATTAGAACTTCAATAGATTATAAGAATGTCCCACTTCCACCCCTTTCTTGCAATTAGCAGGAATACTGGGCTATATCTCCTTCTCCAGATAAATACTTATCATTTCTTCCTCTCTCCATGCCACCTATAGAGAAAAAGAACGAAAGGAAGGAAGGAAGGAAGGAAGGAAAAAGGAAAAAATATTTACAGGTGGTAGAGCATGTGACTTGCGATCTCGGGGTTGTGAGTTTGAGCCCCACACAGGGTGTAGAGATTAAAAAAAACTTTTTTAAAAGACCCCAGGGGCACCTGGGTGGCTCAGTGAGTTAATCCTCTGCCTTCAGCTCAGGTCATGATCCCAGGGTCCTGGGATCCAGCCCCACATCCGGCTCTCTGCTCAGCAGGGAGCTTGCTTCCCCCCCTCTCTCTGCCTGCCTCTCTGCCTACTTGTGATCTCTCTCTGTCAAATAAATAAATAAAATAAAATTTTAAAAAAAGACCCTAAAATTTATTCCTATGTTACTATATTGATTGCTAGGAATTTGTGGTTCTCTTCAAAGTGGTTTATATCACAAAGATAAGCTTTTTTTCCCCACAAAGATAAGCTTCTTAAATGCTTAACCCTACTATTCTTTCTCTCAAATTCCAATAGAATGTTATTTATTAAACTTAAATAGCATATGTTCCTTTCCTTTTCATTAATCAAGTCCACTGCTTAACAATAGAATGTACACTGCACTGTTTAGGCTATATATTTTATGTAACCTGCTACGATCCCGAGTTAGAATATTCTGATTTTGTAAACTTAATTTATTTAAATGTATGCTGAAGGAATTGGATACAGAAACCTGGGCTGCAAGACTCTTCTATAAAGTCAACTGCATAGAAAATCAAGTTAGGAACCATGATATGAAAATTATATTTTAAAACTTTTGTGCATGATCTTTTAAAATTTACAGCTCTATTTTTCTTAATTCTCACAATAATCTTCTTATTGAAATGGAGAGTTCACAATTGATATGAAAGAAAAATATTAGCCTTTGAAAATTATCTGAGCAGAAGACTTTTCAATATAGATAACTTCATACTTATTTATAATTAAAGAGCACCTTAATATGCCAATTTTAATCATTTTACCCAAAGGAATTGATTCTCAAGAGTGTTAAGTGAACGGCTGAATAAGTGAATTGTTTGGACTGGGAATCCTAGCTGGGCTTATAATACACACAACTTTATCCAGTTATCTCAAAGGGGTTAAAAAATTATCATTATAAAATCTTCATTTAAACATTTAATGTATAATGAAAAAGCCAGAGGCAATAAAGATTAAAAAAAAAAAGACAACAACTTAAGAGCTGTCACCAGCTTGACAGATGATGAGTTAAATATACCCTCACAGTTGTTGGGTAGACTTAAGCTTTTCTGTTTATTATTTTGATTTTGAGTGTTTAGACAGGGCACCTACTCTCTAGTTTGTCCTAGGCTTCATCATCCTTCTTGCCTTAGACCAGATCTAATTCATAAATCCTTATTACCTGCTTGGCCACTTAGCATTTGAATCTCAGATCTCAGATCTCCTACGAAGTTAAAATGAACAGATTACCCTGTAACCTTATCATCTGTAACCACCTATTCAGATTTAGAAACATTATATATATATATACATATATATATATATATGTATATATATATATATGTATATATATATATATATATATATAAGATTTTATTTATTTATTTGACAGAGAGAGAGAGAGAGAGGGAACACAAGCATGGGGAGTAGGAGTGGGAGAAGCAGGCTCCCCACCAAGCAGGGAGCCCGATGCGGGACTCTATCCCAGGATCCCGGGATCATGACCTGAGCCAAAGGCAGACACTTAATGACTGAGCCACCCAGGTGCCCCTGAAACTATATGTTTAACACAAAGCCTCAGGAAAAGAACACAGAAAGATGTAACACAATGTAAGTTAGCAACAATATAAAGTAGAATCCATGCCGCTTGAGTTACGATACATTGTGGGAATAGCCTTAGCAAAGAAATTACAATCCTAATACTATCCATCAGCTTGGAAAGAAGTGAAATGAAAACTAATCTTGGATACTTTAAATTATTTTGTCACATTGTTTATATCTTATTGCTTATATTTGACATTGTAAATTTATTAATATTCCATTTAATCTGGGTTAGTCCTTCCTATTTACAATCACAGAATAAAAAGGTACCAGGAGACGAAGAGTAAGTATTCAAATATTAAAGACCCTAGTCCAGATCGGAGATAAATTACTCATAAATAACACACTGTCTCCTCTGATATGCTATTGCTACCAACAGCCCTCTTATCCTTTAAAGCTAGCCTGAACCTCAACTCCAGCACAATTTTGTAACTAATTCCACTGTCACAGCAAGACCTTACCTTTCTCAAAGAGCACTTAACAGTCTTTATCAGACAACTACTCTTTAAGAAGGAGTAATAACAGGTCTGCAAATTCAAGTACCAGTAACTTAGCACTTAAATTTAGTATATAATTTAGATTACTGTGCTACAGTATGGTGATTATTTATAATGCAAAATATTCAATAATTGATATTTATGTACAATGAACTAATACATTTAGTATATTAAAAACATTTAATTATATTACAAACATCCTATTAGTAGAGAGAATCTCTTTCAAATTTTAGTATTTCACAGGGCCTGGAAGAAAGCTAGATATTGCAGTTGACATGTTACTGATTACCTCTTTTATTTGCAGGTTTAATTTCTTGCGACGGGGTCAATTTAGCTTGAGTTTCTGGAACCTGAGGAATGTAGATTTTCTTGGGGATATCAAAATGTTCTGGAAGGCTCAGTTCTGCTGTGTATAAAATGGACTTGGGCTTCTTTAGCTTTGAAGTATTAAATAGTGTACTAGTCTGCAAATAAACAAAGAGTAAAACTGGAATGTAATTCTCTTAGCTTTTACCCCCAAAACACACGTAAAAAAGCATTATTATGTATTTAGAGTTGACATTTGGGAAAAAATCCACCAAGGGACTGAATTTGTTCATTTCTTTAGACACATTACTTTTTGATTGGTGGAAGATGGCACTAACATGTTTTTACAGAATCAGTGGAATCATCCTTTATTAGCAGATGCTCAATATCCCATTCTGTAATCCTTTCAGTGCTGAGGAATTCATTCCAATTCCACTGGTAAATAGCACTGAGAAAGTACTTCCCTCCTTCAGCTGATCCCTGTGTTCCTCAACATCTAACCCATCAGTTCCAGCTCTTATCAGAAGCACAGTGAGTCTCCTCTCTTTTCCTAATGACAATTTTGTGACAATGAAAATGACAATTTTAATGACAATGTATGTGTATGTGTATTTACATTTATATGTATAAAATTAGGTCCTGCCCTTCCATAGACATCTAAACGTACCTTTCATTTAAAAAAAAACTTTTTTTCTCCTTCCTTCCATCCCAAACATACCCTTTAAATAGGTTTGATACGTTTAGTCCCTTCAACCACTACTTACTTAATGTGGGTTACAACCACTCACCACCATACAACTGCTTTGCATGACATAATTTAGTTTAATATTGACCTTCTTAAAATGGAACACTGAAGAGAAAGTGTGAAGTGTGAAACAAGTGCGCAGCAAGCAATGCAAAGCACAGAGGTAGGAAATCTTTTATTTTTAGCTGGATGCTCTATCACTAACCACACAGTAAAGCCCAAGGGTTAGACCAAGCACTCTTGAAGGCAGAAGGCCCACATTTATAACCCAACTCTAAGTAAGCTTGGCCAGGGTATTAAGCAAAGCTACAAAGTCTTCATTTGTAAAATAAGGGCAATAATCATATACATTGACAATTTGTGGTTTGAATATTTAAAGTGAAAACAAAATCTGGATCCTTGGAGCATATTTTGAGTACTCAATAAATGTTGGCTATTATATAATCACTGTCATCATCATCTTGATTGTGGTCACAGTATCATTACTCAACAAAAAGAAATGTTGGTGCCATTATTTTCTCATTCACTGGGTTTGTTATCCACAAAATCCAAAATGATTTTTTTTCCACAAAGGAACATTTTTCAACTACTTCATTTTGGTAATTAAAATCACATAAATTAAAAAACTTAAATTAATTCATTTACACTTATCATTGCTTGTGTTTGGTTCATTTTTCTAGTCACTATGAACAAATTATCTATTCACATTAGCAACCACCTCTTTAACCTACATGTATATGATCTGCCTTCTTATCCTCCAAGTCATTATGTCATGATATATTGACATAGACTCTCTTCTTGGCCAAACTCTAGTCAGGCTTCTCCAAGCCCTCTTTTCAAGGAAGCCTCAACCTTGGCCTACAGTAACTGTAGATTTTCAGCACAAGTGGTTTTATCTACCCCCTTCACACGCACACACACACACACACACACACAGAGACTTGAACAAGTGCTGACTTAATTTCTAACAGCTCAAGGCCATATCCCTAGGATGGTTCAAGTTCCCCTTAAAGTGTCTACCTGAGAGAGCTCAATGCTGTCAAGAGAATGTACTGTTTGTTCCAGCCAAAAGCCAGTGATAGGCAGATAGGTCCCTAAACTCCCTCTTATTAGAGCAATTACTTTAGAAGCTTGCTATTATAAATCCTTTCTCTCCCCCCGCTTTTTTCCTTCCACCCCCCCACTCAACCCACCCTCCCCCTCATTCTCTCTCCTTTTTAAGAGGTACATTTTCTGCCACACAGAGATGTCTTCTCAAGGACCTCAGAATGCAGACATTCAAGGAAATAATGATCCCAGCAGGTAGGTTCCTTGTTCTAACTTGCATCACTACCTCTGATCATAAAGATCACAGAAGTTTGTTTCTCCTGCAGATAAGCATCAATTAACAAATCCAGATCCTCACACTAACCCATCTCCTCCCACTTAAAAATGTCCACTTCCCTGACTCTGCTCATTATTTTTAAGTTCCCAGTTCATTATTCCTCCTTACTTTTTCATCTTCCTTTTTTTTTTTTTTTGAGTCTCTGTTCACTTTATTCAAATAATTTTTTTTTCTCTGAATCTGAGACTCTCATCCTCCTTTTAAAACGCCCGGTTCCTCCTGTACAAATACCAGTTTAGTTCATGCTGGATCCTTCTCCTTATTGCAACAGTTACTGAATAAAGGTAATCCTTACGGCTGTAACTTGTATCCAGCTTTGTTCATCTTCAACAGTATCAATAGGATTGCTTCATGATTTAAAGTGCACTTAAATTATACAAATACAAAAACCATTTTCTTTACCCTTCTGAAGCCTCACAAAGGAGATCTTTTAGGCTTCCTTTATTAAACATATTAAGTTTCAAAATTTCAATGATTTTTCCTATCATTTATCCCAGAATATATAGCATGGCTTTTAAAACATAAACTGGAAAAAGTTAACAGAAAATAGAAGGAAACTACCCTGTAAGTTCTGAATCTGTCCAGTATCACTGAGTATATCATTAGAGTTGATTTATTAATGGCCAGAAGAATATGAATTCAGTAAATGAGTGCTAAGTGCTGAAGTGTCTGAAACTCATGCTCCTGACAAAAGATCCTGTCTCTTGCAGTATAAAGTTGATACATCATATTGCTATTACTCTACAAATGTTTTAAAGATTCAAATTCCACATGGTTGTGTACAAAAAAAATTATTCAGATGTGTCATTTTTCTTTGATAGAAAAATGATTACATTTATCCAATCAGATTGACTTCAAGGATGATTTTAGATTTTGTTATATAGTTATTTTATGCTATAACTCAGTATTCCAGACTTTCATTTATTCCATTATACAATTTCATGTTAGTAGACTAAGGAGGAACATATGGTCTGGAGACTACACAGGAGAAGGAAAAGAGTAATGGATGAGGGGGGCAAAAACCTGGGTCCATCTCTATTCTGTCACAAATCAGTTGTGTGACCTTAGGCTATCATCTTACTATTTTGGGGTCTTGGTTTGCAGGGCTCTAAGTGTAATAAGTTGGACTATGTGTCTCTGATTTCTTTTCTCAGCTTTAAAATACAATGATGTCTCTACCATGATCTGGGCTCTAATTGCTACCCTTGACATAAGTCTTTTTATGAATCAGTCATTTCATTTTTTGTATTACAAGTATAATTCTACCTTCTCTACATTTCTCCATGGGGTCACTGAAATAATTTGGACAAGTGCACATAAAAACACATTGGAAAAAATGGTGTAAAATACTATCCAAGGAGAGAGTACTTTAAAAATTAATCTTGGGGCGCCTGGGTGGCTCAGTGGTTTAAGCCGCTGCCTTCGGCTCAGGTCATGATCTCAGGGTCCTGGGATCGGGTCCTGCATCGGGCTCTCTGCTCGGCAGAGAGCCTGCTTCCCTCTCTCTCTCTCTCCTGCCTCTCCATCTACTTGTGATTTCTCTCTGTCAAATAAATAAATAAAATCTTTAAAAAAAAAAATTAATCTTGTTTACTGTTACAAAAATTATCAACATTACTGTATTTCAAGAGTACATTGTTAATTGCACTTGAAAATAACCCTTTACGATTAGATGTATATGAGCACAATAAGTTGCATCTGTGAGTTCTGATTTGCTGCAACTAGTTTTCCTAAACAGGCACGTTCAACCCCTCTATAGTTACTTCGTGTATTTGGAAAGTTTTTGCTGAAATCAAAAAATGTGCGATATTCACAGAATTCAAAGACAATAATAATCTTCAGGTAAAAAAAAAAAAAAACTTATAATCTCAAAATTTGGAGACTATTTAAAATATTTCGATTTTAATTTTAAAGAAGCCAAGGTTTTTTCATAGATTATGATGATGATTGTTTTTGTTGCTGTTATTTCCACCAACCAGTCAAGAAGTAGACACACACATACAGATACCCCTCCTGCAAATGTGGGAGGTCAACAAGGAAAGTAAACAAGACGACTGTGACTGTGAAAAATCAGGCTATGAGGCAAGCTGGATAGACATGAAGACCTCAGGTTTAAAGTGTCATTTGTTTGTTCGGGCACATGTTCAATTCAATTAAACAGTGACGGAGCACCTGTCACACAGAAGACAATAAGGGCTAAAAAACACGTAACAAAGATTTGTCATTTCTAGGCATTCACAATCCTAGAGGAACAGGGAAATATAAAGACAAATAATATACAAAACATAATTTGGTAAATACAATAATAAACACAAAGAGTGTGCTGGATTCCAGAGACAGTTAAAAAGAAGGGAGAAAAATAGAAACTGTATACATGCATAAATAATAGAAAGGGGATCCACTGACAAAATCCATCTCCCTCCAGCATTTCTCATTTAAATAAAATGTTTTGATAAAGGCTAAGAATGGAGATAATAAATTTTTAATTTTTTTAAGATTTATTTATTTATTTGAAAGAGAGAGCAGTGGGGGTGGGGGGGCAAAGGGAGAGGGAGACGGAGAATCTCCAGCAGACTCCCCACTGAGCACGGAGCCCGACCCCATGATCCTGAGATCACAACTTGAGCCAAAATCAAGAGTCTAATTTTTAACCAACTGAGCTGCCCAGGTGCCCCTGAAGAAAAAAATTAAAAGGAATGGAGAGTATACTATGATACAGTTAAAGTTTGAAAAGGCTACATATCAAACATTTCTATTGTAATACTATACTGAAAGTTGAACAAAAACCTTCACAAATTCATTGCTCCATCACAGAAGTAAGCATGTTGGAATGAGCTAAAGAGAGCTGTTAGCTTTCTGAATGCGTAGAGTAGATGGGTCAGTCCAGAAGGCATCATCAGAGTCTTGGACCTTAATATTTTTGAACTAATCAGAACTTATAAGTCCAGTTCATCCATAAAATATCATCATTAAAAGTTAGGGATCTGTGCTTAGACTGTACAGATTCTCGCATTCTAACAAAAAAATAAATCATCCCTACAATGCAGAGTATTTGCTGTAACATATGTAAAGTAATATATGAAGGTCAATCTCAAACAAGGATGAAAACATTTACCATTTGTTCCTACACTGATCAAAGATTTAGTGACTACCTTCGGCATAGTATACTTTTCTAGGCACTGGTGATATGAGCAGTAACTAAACAAATACTTTCTCACAAATTCCCTTGCTGGAGACAGACAATGAGTAAACAATTATTCTCAGGTGACAAATGCTATCTACAGACAAAGTTGAAGGAAATACAGGATTTGCAAAGTGTCTCGTAGAGGTAAGTAATGCTTTTTAAAATATATATATATAATTTGAAAAAATACAAAAAAAATATAAGCATAACCTCATTGGTAGCATTCTAGCAGGCCTAAAGTAATTGAGGGAAATAGTGTCTAATACCTAGGGAAAATTAACCACAGAGTGCACAAGACATGGGCAGCACACCTTGGGACTTTTAGATGAGCTTGTGCTGAAGGAGTGACATGAATGCATGGGCTCCAGTGGAGAAGGTGAGATTAGGGAAGAGATGGAACTGACTTGAAGGGTCATGAGGACCGTCCTAAGGATGTTGGGTTTTATTGTGAATGAGTTGGAAAGCCAACAGAGGAATCTGTGCAGGGGAGCAACATGACCAGGTTTATATTTTAAAGGAATCATTTCGGTGGCTCTCTGGAGGTTAGACTGTATGTCACTTCATTTATACACTAGAGTTCAAGATATAAGAATAGAGTCCATAATAACAACAGGACAATAATGCCGCACAACTAGAGAGCACTTATTTTTTTTTAAATATATTATTTTTTATTTGACAGAGAGAGAGAGTGAGAGGAGCAGAGGGAGAAGCAGACTCCCCTCCAAGCAGGGAGAATGATGCGGGGCTCGATCCCAGGACCCAGGGATCATGACCTGAGGCAAATGCAGAGACTTAACGACAGAGCCACCCAGGCACCCTGAGAGCACTTATTTATATACCAGGTAAAGTGGTAAGCATTTTATGTAATTATCTCACTTAGCTTCCATCAATTACCAGCATCCTCAAATTAAAAATACAAATATCAAAAATTGATGATTTTGAGGTAACCAGCCCACAGTCGCACAGGTAGACAGTGTCAGCGTCTGGACGCTCAGCCAGGCAGTCTGACCCCAGGGATGAGTCTCTTTGGATGCAGAGACTATCCTGCACAGCTTTTAGAACATGTCCCTCCCCACCCCCTTCCAGAGATTTGTATTTAATTATTGTACAACGGGGCCTGGGTACTGCTATTAATATAAGTTCTCCAGGGCATTCTAATGTGTAGTCAGAGGTGGAGGCAACCGTGAATTCAGCGGCTACACCGTAATGCTTAAATGTACCTAGCATGCTAAGTTACCACTAACTTAGTTACACCAATAAAATTAGCAGTTGTGCTAACATTAGTAGAACGCTTTGTTTCAGACTTATTATTTAATGAGGTAGAAAGAAAAAAAAGCAATTGAGCTGTCTTCCTGAGGAAAACCAGCATTCGTTATTTTACCACATAAAAAGGTTATGATTACGTGACAACTCTGTGTAATTTTAAAAAAGAATCTAAGTGCATCATCTGTCCTGCATTCTCACCTCAATCCTCGTCAGCCCCAGGAGGGCGATGGCCACGCGGACACTACTGCTCTCCAGAGTGCCTGTGATCAACCGTCGCTCATACTCTATGTCCGACATCTGCTGCTGTGCTGCAAAAGCCAAAGCCCTTTCCTTGGCTTCATTAGTCAGTGGCAATGTAAGGTCCACATCCAAGATATGACGGAGCTCACATTTCAAATACAGAACTGGATTTTCCTTACTAAACACTAAAGGAAGCAAAAACATTCATGACTGCCATGATCATTTCTGCCCTGGACAATGTTATCCAGAATGGACTTGGAAGGTCTGAAATATAAAACTGCAGTTGTAGCCTTTCTTAGCCACAGTACCATGGGTAACTCATTTCTAGTAGCCCTGGTTTAGTAATTCAAGAGGAAGTCTTCATGAATTAAAGGTATTTTGCTGGTATTCTCTAAGAAGAATTCTCAAAGAATGTGCAAAAGAACTCCAAGGGTTCTTTCATAGAAATATCAACATGTTCAAACATTACGTGATCATTGTGCTATCAGTGATTAGAAGGTAGGGGAAGTAGAAATAAATGTAAAGACATTCGTCAGGGACTGGTAAGAACTGTCATTTTCTTTCACTAACAACCTTACACTTCAGAATGTAGGGTACCAGTTTAGGTAATATATTACAATATACAGAATTTGAGAGTATAGCCATTTCCAAATTATTTGGGAAACTGAAAATTTGCTGAGTAAATATTCTGAATGCCAAATTTTAATATTTATCTGAAGAATGAGAAATAAGGATTTTTTTAAAAAATCACAATTGACATGTTCTTACTTGTTAAACTGGAGGAGTAGTCCATGGATGCTGACATAATAAAGTTAAAAGGGAGCCTTCCAAAAGCCTTCCAAGTTTTTATTAGAAAAACTTGCCATGAATACGCTTGGATGGCTATATGAGGAGCAATCCCATCCTCCAACATTTTAAACGAAATCAAACACACATATACTCTACCTTCCTCTGGAGAAGTGCTGTAGTCAAGTGGAGTTGAAGAATCCTTTGTGAAAAAGGAGGAAGGCAAGGGGATCATACCTTTTCCTTCGACGACGTAAATTAATTCTCCAATCTAAAACACAATCACACAATAATATTAAATTCCAAAAGCGCAGAAAAAATTAGGATCTTTCTGCTACGAGAAAAATCTGTACACTATAACAACATCCATGCATTGTGCATTGCTAAGCAACTAATTATAAGCCCTAAGTGAGGAGTGAAAGGTAAGGCTGAAATACAGCCCTCCCACAGTGCAGGGGAATCCCTATGCAACCAGAGCAGGGAGGGGGATTAAGAAGGCCCCAGGATGGCACAGACAGCCTTGATCTTTGTAGCTGTAAATATCCTTGGTAGACTGCTAACTTAAATCACATAAACAATCAAGAAAGAAAGATTTTTTTTCCTTCTTTCTGAAATTTATTGTTGGAGGGGAGTGACAACACATTTGCATGATGCCTGGGTCCTCAAGTGTCTATATTTTAAAGTGCAAATTTTCAAAATGTACATATGAAGGTCTGCAGCTCTTTTAGAATAAGTAATTGGGCCAGAAATAGAAAAGACTAAACAGACAGAGTGAAAATTAAAGTGGGGTCAATGCAAGGGCAGCAACATGATATGGGGAAAGATCAACAGAGGTTGACAGGCTTGGTTTCAATTCTGGTACTGCTACTTATGACCTCCTAAGCCTCAGGCAAGTTTAGTAAATCTCTGACTTTCACTTCTGGCCTCTGTAAAATGGGATGACCAAAAAAATAAGTTCATTTTAGAAATATAGAGAAAGAATGAAAAGGAAGGGGAGGGAGAGAGTAAGTCTCAAAAGACATAAGATCCCAATGGATGAATATTTAGATCTTGATCTGAAGGGAAGCAGAAAATGTCACCCAGAATATGTTGCTTTGCTTGAAATTCTGAGTTGTAGGCACTTGAAAGACAGTAAATGCAAGGAGACACTTTCTTTGAATTTGCCTTATCTGCCTAAACAGACCCTCCAAAAGAAACCCAAGTACCATAAATTCCCTCCATGAGGATTTCATCAACCAAGGATTGATTCTTATCAGGACTAGAAGTTGACATTGTATACTGAAACACTTTGTCACAAAGTATCATGTCTCCCATCTATTCTTCTAAAAGCCCATTCATCTTTCCTGAAAATAATTCACCCTCCTCCAAGTGGCCAACTTCCCTTTCTCCCTTTTCCCTATTAAGATGGTGTCTGAGCCTGAATTCTAAGCCACCTGGAGGAGTTACTCATTTTTCCTTAGGTACCTCTCATGTATATAGGGAGTATACATGTTAATAAAGGCGGTTTTCCTTGTTATTCTGTCTTTTATTACGAGAGTCTCAGCTAATAAATCAGAAGGGTAGAGGAAAATTTATTTTTTCCTCCCCTACAATTCAAAGACACTTAAAAGGAAATAACAGAAAAAAATGTACATATAATCATGGGACAACCAGGGAAATATGAAAAATGCCTGTGTCTGATGCAAGAAAAAAAATTTTATAATATTTTTCGTAATAGCACTATCATGATTATGTAAAAAAAGTCTTTTTTTCTTGTAGAGATGTTTACTAAGTTATTTATGGATAAAATTATGTGATGATTGGGATTTGCTTCATTATAATGATGAAATAAGTTCAGACATGCCCTGTTAAAGCTGGGAGAAGGGTACAGGGGAGATACATCGCAGTTTTATTTCTAGAACTGTATTTTATATTTTCCATAATAAAGTCTTTTTAAAAATGCTTACATCTTAAGAAGTAGAATGATAGTAAAGATGTGGTGAAGACTAAATGAGGTAACACATATGAGGAATCTAACCCTTTGCTGGCACTTATCAGGGACATAAGAGACCCATCTAAATGGAAAGGGACCATCTTTTGAGAGCAGGGCTTCCCAAACATTCATGACATATAAATCACCTAAAGATATGGTGAAAATGCAAGTCTGACTCAAGAAGTCTGGAGTAGGGCCAAGACTTGAGAGGATCAATGAAAATGGGCAGTGGCAATTTTAGGGCTAAGCCATATGGTGGAGAATCTTCTGCCAGAATGACCTTGTGACAGACATGCAACGAAGTACTAGGAAAGCAAAAGCAAACAAAATTAGCTTCCAGGCTGGGACTGTAACTAGTCTGAACTGTCCCACCAACTTAAAACAATATTAATTATATGCTTGACAGACTACTCTACAGGCAGCACACATAAATGATATAAAAGGAAACTGATTACACGATAAAAACACATATTCCTTGGAGCACCTGAGTGGCTCAGTGGGTTAAAGCCTCTACCTTCGGCTCAGGTCATGATCCCAGGGTTCTGGGATGGAGTCCCACATCGGGCTCCCTGCTTGGCTTGGCGGGGAGCCTGCTTACCCCTCTGTCTCTCTACCTGCCTCTCTGCCTACTTGTAATCTCTGTCTGTCAAATAAATAAATAAAATCTTTAAAAAATATTTCAAGATATTGTAAATATCCTAGATAACACGTGAAATGGCACAAACTTAATCTAGAAACAATATAAGAATAAATAATTTCTGATTGTGAGGTCAATTTATTTATAGCTTCACAATCCCTCCCTGACTGAGATTTATTTACAATAAAATTAATTGTCATCTACTTTCATATGAAAATGTTCCATAGAATTTTACTAATTATGACTCACAATTACCTTTAGTTCATGCTGAAAAAAGAAATCTGGAAAACCTTGAATGTTATAAATTGTTTAGCATTTAATTTCATGCACTAGTAATAAGCAGTACATTATAGAAAACTTTCATACAGTAATTTTTCCCAAGCAATGTGGTACCTTGCAAACATAAATCCAAGCTAGCATCTGAAATGTGTTTTCTGCATGTGCATGTTTTGCTACAAATACAACTAAGTGATCAAATAAAATTTTCAATGATAATTGAAGTACAAAGGCTCAACAGAGATCAGAGAAAACAATATATTAAATTTTACTTTTATTTTACTTTTTTCTCACTATAATTTTTATTTAAAAAAACACATTTTACCCAAAATATAATTTTCATAAGAAATTAGACTCAGTGAGTATAGCATTACCAAAGCACGTGTTTTCTTAAGTGTGAGCCTGATCTATAGCTTGTCTTCTCAATGAAAATGAATACCAATTCATGGAAGTTGATACAAAAGGAGCAAACTGCTATTTGCCAGAATACTTCCCTTATGTATACATTATAAAAAGCCTCCTAATCATTGATTAGCCAACTAAAATATCAGTAACTAAAACTATATTCAATTTCATTTAATTCTACATCTTACACCAACAATATATTATCATTTCCCAAAAAATTATTTTGTCTAACTTGTTCACTTTCAGTGTTCTTTTTTTATTAAAAAGAAGCTTAATATAATTGAAAATAATGCCTGTGTCAGAAAATCAACTAGGGTATCAGCTAATTATTTCCTTCTACTTTTCTTGCAATAAAATCAGACCAAGAAAGGAATACAAATGCAGTAAAGAACTCCCTTAAAGCAGAGAAATCCCTTACATTCCAAGTCTGGAGGCTGTGACAAAGGAAATGAAATTATCTAACACATAACAGACACTTGTCAATGTGAGCAATTCTAATAGTCTATTAAATTTCCCTTCTGACCTTAATTTCAAATTTTGCAATCAGGGTGTTTACTTGGATTTTTATTATATTTTCCAGAAAGATGCCAAAAGCCCACAGCACACTGCCTATTGTTAAGAAACCCGCATGAAAGACATTTTGTTCTTCTTATGTATCTAGTTAAATGTAGTCCTCAAATAACACAGTTGCATGAAGATTTACAAGACAACCTGTTAATGACCCAGAAATGAGGAACACAAACAATGAATCAGCAGAAAAGTTTTATTCCCAGCTCTGTTATTAATGAGCTGGGTAACCTTGGACATGTCATGGATGCCCTCCAGACACGAACAATCTTAATCTTTAAAAAAAAAAAAAAAGGCATTTAGACAGAAAATCCCCATGTTGTTTCATAGGTCTTAAAATTCTACTTACTCTCTAATCTTGGGCCTAGACTTTGCTATGTTTTATAATTTATTTTGTAATTAATTTGTTTGAACTGGCTGGACAATATAACATTATTGTGATGGTTAACAGGCATGTAAGAGCTAAGCTAAAATTCTAAAATGTTAAATTCCATACACTAGAGAGAGATCATTAATCACTGTAGGTGGCCATTCGGCATTGCCGTAATTATAATGTGAAACTGACCAGTAAGAATAATCGCTGTTCTTTTACAATATGATCTTTCATAGAGTGAGTGTTCTAGGAGATTCAGTAAGGGTGAAAAGAAAATGTATAAAGAGATTTGTATGCTTGCACTAAAAAGTTCAACTTTCTTCACACAGTCTTTTTAATAAGATTTATTTATTTATTTGAGAAAAAGAGAAAGAAAGCAGGGGGAGGGGCAGAGAGAGAGAGAGAGAGAGAATCCTAAAGCAGACTCCCCGCTGAGCAAGGAGCTGGACAGCAAGGTTTGATCCCAGGACCCTAAGATTATTTTCTGAGCTGAAATCAAGAGTCAGCTGCTTAAATGACTGAGCTACTCAGGTGCCCCTAACACAACCTTAATTGCATGCCTGAGAAATGATTCCACAGACATTCTGAGAAAGCAACATATATAGAAATACTATAAAATATTCATCACTTAATAAAAAGATATAGCATATTGTAGGAAAACATCTCATCAAATCACAGAAAGCTCAACCTAGAATCTAGAAGTTACTGTGGCAATGATATTGACAATCTCCCTCTGTCTACATCCCTGTATTTCTCAGAACAGTTGCTATTCAATTTTTGGCCATCAATTTGCTCTGCATATAAATGAAAATTTGCTTCAAGTGTGAACATCACACTTGTTGAATGTTGATCTTTATATCAACATTCATCTTTGTGGTTCTCTCTCGTCCCTTTGCTCCTTCCCCCAAATCCAATATGATCTCTTCTTCTTTCACCACTGCTTCCCACATCCTTCTCTCCGTCTTTACTGCTGGAATGCAAAAAGCAGAAGGCAGCAGAGAATGGAGGTGTGTGGGGTAGTGTAATAGATTGCGGGAATCTCTGAGCCAGTCTCTTGGTCTCCACTCTCGTTCTCCAACTCTTTATCTAGTCTCCGTTTTGGCTCTAGAGATGCTTTCTTTTCTTTCTTTTTTTTTTAAAAATATATATTTTTTTATTTTTTTTTAAAGATTTTATTTATTTTTTTGACAGAGATCACAAGTAGGCAGAGAGGCAGGCAGAGAGAGGAGGAAGTGGGCTCCATCCCAGGGCCCTGAGATCATGACCTGAGCCAAAGGCAGAGGCTTTAACCCACTGAGCCGCCCAGGCACCCCCAGAGACGCTTTCTAAAACAAAGATGAAATCAAGTCATTCCTATGCTCAGTATCTTCCTGCTTTCAATAACAATAATTATCCTAATATAATAAAGTTATTCAACTAAAAATTTCGCTGCCCTCCTCATTATCAGTCTGCCTTATCCACCCGATCAATTTTCTGTCACAACAAACTTCTCTCAGAATTGGCAATTCAAGCGTCAGTAAAATTTTATGCTCGGCTGCTTGCTTCGTGTTCTCAGAATCTTCTTGAGCACACTTCCCCCTTTCCCAAACTCTGCTTTACTGGCAAATTTCCGCTCACCCTCTTAACCAAACTCCTTTCTGAGTCAATTATCCCTGCTTTTGCCATCATATAGAAATGCATTCTTCCCTCTATTCTAGCATATGTGCTGCCAAAGTGAGCACTCTTCCCTCTATTTTAGACATGGTCAGAATCAGGCTGGCTGTGTTATAGAATTAGTGGACATGTTTCAGGACACCATGTACAAAAGGAAAGATTAATGTCTTGTGAGGGCACAGCTGTCCCAGCACAATGTGGCATCCACGGAGGGCAGGAATGCACTTTTATAAATCTTAGGAATGTGCCATACATTCTGCAAGCTTTCTTCATCCACCTGTATGAAGCATCAGCTTCCAAAAAGTACAACTTTCTGTGTGAGCTGGGCAAGCCTTATGCAAGTGTACCTTCTCCACAGAATGTGAATCCCCTTAGTACAGACTTCATGCCCTTTCTCTGTATTAACTCTCTGTATGTCTACAGAACTGACTTTATACTGTTGGTGAATCTATGCTGGGAGAAGTGAACACAATAATAAAAGGGAATTACTGAGGTTGTTAAATTTTAAAACTTTCAAGAGTCATTCTCTATATTCTACAGTTTCCTTCGAGAATGAGAGAGTTCCAGACTCGCAAATAGCAGATACATCAGTTGTGGACAACAAATGCACAGCTTAGTGATTATAGTCAACAATATTAAGTTATAAACTTTGAAGCTGCTAAGGGACTAGATCTTAATTGTTCTCAGCACAACAAAGAAATGATAATTGTGTGATGTGACAAAGGTGTTAGCTAATGCTACTGGAGTAACCTCATTGCAATACACAAATGTATCAAACCGACATATTACATAAAAATTTATACAATGTTACCTGTCCGTTATATCTCAATTTTAAAAAAAGGTCCATAAAAGGGACATGGATTCGGAAAAATAGGAATTACTGTTCCCTTGTATTCTATATGTCATTTGAAAGGGTATCCCCTGGAGCTAAAATATTGGTATCCCAGAGGCACGTGGAATCTTTACAGACTAACTGTTAGGATCATTGATAAGAAAGACAGAGGAAGTCCTCTCACCCCACCCACCAAGAATAAATAACTACCATTGGGTACAAAATTCGCTTTAACAAATTTTCTTCTCATATTTTTTCTTGAAAAAGGCTGCAGTGTTTATAGCAGGATGATGGTTTCACAGAAAGGAGGGTGGGCGAAGGGGGAGAAGGCCCTGTAGCTCGGAGGGGTCTCAAACTACGTGTAACGTTGTGAACATCTATCACATTGATTAAGAGTTTAAAATTCACTTAACCTGCTCCCATGTTGTCAGCAGGCATCTTAAGGTTAATAAATGCTTCAAAGTATTTATGGGCTAGATGGGGTTTCATCTTCTCTGTTTCCCCCATGTCAAGGATCCCTGCTTGATGCCCTTGCCTCAACTTGCATGAATGATCCCAGAAGTGACGGGTGGTTTCTTTTCTGGGAGCCCAGGACTACACAGAGCAGAGAGTCACACAGGCATGAAAGTAAAGACAATTCCTAGGGTTGTGTCAATATATCATTTTGTACCTTGCAGTGTTTGTGTGGGGGTCTGTCAAGCTCTCCTCCCAGAGAGTTCCATTCCTCAGGCACTGGGTCATGTTCCTACTCCAGGGTCCCCCATTCAGTCTGCTCCATCCATACACGATCAGAAAGGCTTTTGGACTTCTGGCATTAGACAGCATGAATTTTTAGGGATTTTGTAGGTCTTTACCTAAGCTAAGACTTTCTATGAATGTTGAAGGAAGTTTTATAAACTGTTTATACTCTCAAACAGCTATTACATAAGTCATCTCATTTTTTTTTTTATTTCAAAGTTCATATAGAACAGCCAAAATGAAACAAGTGGCCTTTCCTTGATAGAAGTGTTAGTAGAAATGTTTCTGTTTTACACATGGAAAGCTATCAAATGGAGGCCTAATTACTTTATGGTTTTCAACAGGTGGTTCTTAATGGCAAAGCACTTATCACACATTTAATAAGAACAGAAGCTAACTAGGTGGACTTGGATGTTTGATTATCTATTTAAGCGTGTAATTGCATTTTTCAATATAATTAGCAATAAATTGAATGTGTAAATTAATAGATGTGTTTGCCCACATAAGTAATTGTAATTCAATGCAATACTTTAGATTAAGGGTATTATTTCTCTGTTGACAGCAATATAATTTTATGATTACTGTTTTTCTTAATATTTTTTCTGACAGTAACAAAATATATATAATCAAAAGACATGTTTTAATGAGTTGAGATTCCAAGTTAAGTATAATTATATTTGGATAGTTAAGTATAATTATATTTGGATTAATTTAGACAAAATTTATGGAAGTAAATATTAATATTCCAATAGCTGAATTCAAATAATAAAATCGGTCTCCTTACTATGCTATTAAAAATTAAGCCTTGTACTTTCTAGGTCTATATTATAATTTAATATAGAAAGGAACTATGAAGTATTTGATTAAACTACTAGTCACACTACCATTACTATTTTTCACAAATTTTCATATAGAGGAATTTGGTTAAATCTTGGGCTCCTTTAGGGGAAATAAAAAACAAGATTTAACATTACTATAAAATGGTATTTTTCCCCTCCTAAATGGCAATTTTAAGTGAAGTTAAACTATTTTTTACATATTTAATGGGCTATATTACTTTTCGTGTGTAAATAATCCTATTGATACCAGATCAATACAATACCTCTTTCCAATTACCATTATTTCATTGCATAGGCAGTTAATCTAGCACATAACTGCTACAGAATTGATGTATTTGGGACTATCTTCTGGGCATTATAAATTCCCTCCTCAGGGGCGCCTGGGTGGCTCAGTGGGTTAGGCCGCTGCCTTCGGCTCGGGTCATGATCTCAGGGTCCTGGGATCGAGTCCCGCATCGGGCTCTCTGCTCGGCGGGGAGCCTGCTTCCTCCTCTCTCTCTCTCTGCCTGCCTCTCTGCCTACTTGTGATCTCTCTCTGTCAAATAAATAAATAAAATTTAAAAAAAAATAAAAAATAAAAAATAAATTCCCTCCTCAGGTCAACACATGGCAGTTTCTTTCCAGAAGGGGACAATATCATAGAATCTCTCCTCTAGCCTGTATTTTTCTCTCTCTCTGCCTCCCTCCCTCCCTTTCTCTGTTCTGCCATCCCTCCTTTCCTTCTCTTTCCTTTGCTGGTTTTATTTATTTATTTTTATGTAAAGATTTTATTTATCTGATAGAGAGAGGAGCACAAGCCTAGGGAGAGGCAGAGGGAGAGGGAGAAGCAGACTCCCCACTGAGCAAGGAGCCTGATGCAGGGCTCGACCTGGGATCATGACCTGAGCCAAAGGCAGATGCTTAACCAACTGAGCCACCCAGGCGTCTCATTTGCTGGCTTTAAAGAAGTAAGCAACGTAGACGCCACACCCACTAGAAAATTAATTCTGCCAACAACTTGAGAGAGCTGAGAAGCAGCTCCTTCCTCAGTGGAGTCTCTAAGGAGGATCCAGCACTGGCAGATCCCTTGACTGAAGACTTAATAGACCTTAAACAGAAGACCCACCTAGGTCATGCCCAGATCTCTGATCCATGGAAAACATGGCATAATAAATGTGTATTTTTTCAGCCCCTCAGTGTTTGGTAGGTAACTCGTTGTGCAGCTACATAATGTAAATACAGCCAGAGCTGCAGCAAGGTCAGGCATGCTACCCATCTGCTCCCATGGGACTTTCTAAGGCAGCCATTATAAACTCTACCCACAACTAGTCTACCTCTTTGCTTATTTGTGAGGATAAGCTCTGTGTTTAGCAACTAGAAGGCTGAAGTTGTTATCTACACTACTAGAGTCTTCAGCTGCCTTCAAGTCACCTGTACTGGTTACTCCATTCAAGCGCCAGCCCATGATGAAAACACAAGCCACCGTTCAGTTGTTCAGTTCTCACCTTTTCGTTGCTGAGGATGATGACACAGTAGCGCGTGTGCATGTCAAAGGGAAGAAACAAGAGCTCCAGGCTTGAAGTCCCTTTTACTTCCAGGTGAAGAGTATGTGTGGAGCAGAAGAACTCTCTGATGAAATTGGACTTAATTGCTACCAAAACATGAAGCAGAGCTTGTTTACATATCATTTCATAAGTGCTGTTCAAATAAAGCAGCTGTTTCAATTAGTGCTTCAAGTTTTGAAATGAATAAAAAATGTTCAAAGCATTAGTACACCAAATTAGATGACACGTGCATTTGTTAATGAAAGCATGGGTGACCCCAGCTCCAGCCTGATGCCATAAAAAACGTGTAATTATGGCCCTCTATTAAAGAGTCCTTAAAAAGGGAACTGCACTAGTGTTTAAATTAGCCTAGATATACATATATAAATAGTAAAGTGGTCATCTAAGCATCTTCAACTTTTTTTGTCAACTACGTAATAGTTCACATAACAGGGTGTAATGGAAAACTTGAACTGGAAATAGAGGAATGTTTTATATATATGTTTGTTTCTACCATTTTTGTTGGTTTTAAAACATGTCTACAAGTTCTTCAACACTGCCTTGAACGTGGTGATATGGTAGGGCAGTCTTAGGGACTCGATCCTAATGAATAGTATGCTAGAAGGCAACAGTATGACGTCTGACACTAGAACAAACAATTTAATATGATTTCGTCCTAATCATCCCTTTCTTGGCTCACCTGCTTTTAGAGACAAGTTGTCATCCTATGAAGAAGCCTAAGCCACATGAAAAGCCACATGGAAGTGTCTAGACCAACAGTCCCACCTGAGGTCCTAGCCAAAAGGTATTAACCAACAGACATGTGAGTTGGGAAGCCTTTGCCCCAGCCTCTATCTGACTGCAACTGCATGGGGACTCTGAGCAAAAACCATCTAGCTGAGACCAGTCACTCCAGAAGTGTGAGAGATAATAATGCTAATCCACTTTTACTGTTTGATGGCACAACATTTGGGGTGGTTTGTTCTGTAGCTAGAGATAACCAGAACCTTCCTCTATCCATTGTCCTATCCACGTCCTATACAGATTTTCTAAATCTACAGTTAAGTCATTAAACAAAGTAAATCTGTGTTTTCTTGTACAGTTATGTCATTAAACAAAGTAAATCTGTGTTTTCTTGTAATCTTAAACATGATGATACCTGTCACCTAAATAGGTTTAAACAGTTTAGAATAAGCCAAAAGATACATAAAAGTCATTTATTTAAATCCATTCATTATGGATAAGGAAACTAGGACTCACAGTGAAGAGAAAGATGTAGAGTCCTGCAAAAGGTCATGAACAGGAAAAGCTGAGAACCAGACCCTGGGCTTGCCTTTCTGTCTACTGTCATAACCATCCTTTGTTGAGTATTTCATTTACAGGTTTACTATGCACATAAAAGTCAGACATGAAGACAAATGAAAGCTTTTATATGAGGTACTCACAGGTTCTTAAGGCATTTGGAGACTGGCAAAAACTCTTCGAATTAACACTTTCAGGGCTACTCCCAGCGTCACTGTCATAAATAAATAGGAGAACAACATCAACAACACAAACGAAACTCAAAAACAATTCTGTCTTCATTAAATCTTATAGATCCTTAAAAATTATGGCTACCTACATGACATACAAAGGTCACAGATGTATTTCCTGTATCTCCTTTATGTTTATATTGTTTCAGAAATTTTAAAAGAAAAATGCAAAAAGGAAACTAACAATCATCCATATTTCTACCACTGTTTAATACAATTTAGTAAAAACAATTCCTTTTTAAATAAATGAAACAAGATGGGAGCGGGAGGGAGACAAACCATAAGAAACTCTTAATCTCACAAAACTAACTGAGGGTTGCGGGGGGAGGGGTGTGGGGGAGAGTGGTTGGGTTATGGACATTGGGGAGGGTATGTGCTATGGTGAGTGCTGTGAAGTGTGTAAACCTGGTGCTTCACAGACCTGTACCCCTGGGGCTAAAAATACATTGTATGTTTATTTAAAAAAAATTTAAAATTTATTTTAAAAAATTCCTTTTTACTTATGAATACTATAGAGAAATAGACATTTAATAATAATTACAAACAAACAAACCCAAATCCCGAGGCCCAAAAATAGTGGTCTCAACTTAGGACTATATGTTCTCTACAAAAGTGGTTCTAGAACTTGATTTCTTCAAAGATTCTCTTCTTTCAGTTTATTATTTCTGCATTTGCTTCTTTCTCATAAAGAGAAGAGACATGGGCAGCTGCTTAAGCTCTGGTTGCATTTCTGAAAATCATTTAGCAGACCACAGCCTGAAACAACTGTCTCCCTTGAAAGATTCCATATCTTTCAGAACCCATCCGTTTTTCCCCAAACTGCTCTTCTCAATATTCATAATTACTTTGCTCCACAAGCTGGCAATTAGCATCTCAGCTCTCAGATATTGTTTGCCTGATTTTTTTCTGAAAATACAAAATCTCTATATTTTCTTACCCTGTCATTTGCTTTTGCATGAATTTTTTTTTAATTAAAGACTTTATTTATTAATTTGAAAGAGAGAATGAACAGTGCAGAGGGGCAGAGGGAGAAAGAGAGAGGCAGACTCCTCACTGAGCAGGAAGACCAGCACAGGGGATGGGGTGGGGAGGCTCCATCCCAGCACCCAGGAGATCATGACCTGAGCCAAAGGCAGGCCTATAACCAACTGAGCCACCCAGGTGCCCCTTGGTTTTCCTGAATTTGATGCTGTAAAAATATATGGGCTATTTCCAAGTAAAATTCTAGCCATATTGATTTCTTTTCTCCACTGACTTTTAAGATTTTATTCATTTATTTGACAGACAGAGATCACAAGTAGGCAGAGAGGCAGGCAGAGAGAGAGGAAACAGGCTCCTTGTTGAGCAGAGAGCCCGATGTGGGGCTCAATCCCAGGACCCTGAGATCATGGCCTGAGCCAAAGGCAGAGGCTTTAACCCACTGAGCCACCCAGATGCCCCTTGATACAACATTCTTAATAAGGCTTACCACATCTTGTAAGTACTCTCTGCTTTACTTCAACTCACAGACATTCTAATTAGCTGTTTTAATATTTTATGTAATTTGGACACTTAATAGACACTTTAAGGCTATCGAGACATACTAGACATTTTAGCAATTATAAGGGAGACCATTCAGAGAGTGGGAAAAACAATAAAGAATGTTTATTTCTCGATTTCCACAGCCATCTCTATAATGGAGCTGTAGGTAGAATGCCTGATTAAAATCCTCAGACTGAGGGTTGCTGGGGGGAGGGGGGCTGGAAGAAGGGGGTGGGATTATGGACATTGGGGAGGGTATGTGCTTTGGTGAGTGCTGTGAAGTGTGTAAACCTGGTGATTCACAGACCTGTACCCCTGGGGATAAAAATATATGTTTATAAAAAATAAAAAATTAAAAAAAAATCCTCAGATAATTTCAGAACTTCATTTTGCTCAATCCTTGCAATATCTTGCCCTTCAGCCATTTTTTCCATAATGAATAGAAAAGCAGAGAAATTTGGGCTTCTTTTTCTTTTTCTTTTCTTTATGTATTTTCTTGGAGAATAGCTAATGAAAGTGCCTTCTGAATAAATCAGAGTTGCCTTATCCTCAAAGGAGACTCTCAAATGTACAAAAATTGAGTTACCTGTGGTAAAGACAGATAGGAAAAAATTGCAGACCTAGAAATGTTATTACCTTGCTCATAAAACTAGTGATTATCATGATTAATTCAGAGATGTCAGAAAATAATTTAATAAAGTAATTTGGTTCAGGTAAATTCTATTTTCCCTGATCAACATTCTTGAGTCTAGAAATTCAGTGATAAACCCAGCTTGTTTACAAAACCAGTATCTTGCTGATCAAAGAAAGAACAGAAAACCAATCCTACCTCACACCTCAGTGTTTGCTATCATTTTCCTAAATGCTCACCAACTGCCGCTGAAGCTATGGCAGAGGGAGCACTTTTAAACCCCTGGTCTTAAAGAAGAAATAGCATCAAAAGCGGTTAAAATTATATATAATACTGTTGATCAAGCAAGGGAATATCTTCTACTAATTTAGTAGTGGGCTGAAGTCAGGGAGTGAAGCCTACTTAGGAGGTGTAAAGGGGTGACATTCCTTTTTTTCTCTGCAGGGATGACCCACAGCTCTTTTCAAACTAAAATGACCAAAATGGTTCTATTCAGAGCATGAATAAATCAGCCCCAAGAATGACTTCCTATTCAAACCTTTTCAGTTAGGGAGGAGAGATCTTTAACATAAGCCTTCATGAAGCTACTCCTGGGCCAGCATTCACAGCTGTGTCCAAATCAAAGAACAAATTTTCTGGTTCAAGACTAATTTTCATGCATCACGGGAAGGAATGTAAGTGGATCAATTTTGAGATACACTCCATCCTCCATGCGCCTAGGGCTTCTTTAAAAAAGGACCCAGTGGTCTCTGGAGGGTAGTAAAAATGGAATACTTGGGGCGCCTGGGTGGCTCAGTGGGTTAAAGCCTCTGCCTTCAGTTTGGGTCATGGTCCCGGGGTCCTGGGATTGAGCCCCACATCCGGCTCTCTGCTCAGCAGGGAGCCTGCTTCCTCCACTCTCTCTCTGCCTGCCTCTCTGCCTACTTGTGATCTCTGTCAAGTAAATAAATAAAATCTTTTTTAAAAAATGGAATACTTGCTGTTTTTAGTACATCTTTGGCTCCTGAGCGACTGAGAAGTCTGTAAAGCAAGGTGTACCAACCCAGGATGTAAGGACAGAGTGGATCTGTGAATTCAAATGGGGAAAAATTCCATCTTGACTCCCACTAACTCTTTTTTTTTTAAATATTTTATTTATTTATTTGACAGAGAGATCACAAGTAGGCAGAGAGGCAGGCAGAGAGAGAGAGAGAGGGAAGCAGGCTCCCCACTGAGCAGAGAGCCCGATGCAGGGCTGGATCCCAGGACGCAGAGATCATGACCTGAGCCGAAGGCAGAGGCTTAACCCACTGAGCCACCCAGGTGCCCCACTCCCACTAACTCTTTTTTTTTTTTTCCCACTAACACTTAATAGCAATTTAAATCAAGCCACAGTAGCATTAGCTGTAATATGAAATGGTCACCAAATAATCATGGATATGTTTATATTGCATTTCAATTCTTGTACATATCTTAAGCTATTATTTACAATCATAACTACTTTTAAAGTATGGTAGTTATTATGTCCACCAGTAGATTTTATTGTGTATTATGTTAAGAAGTATATATTTTAACACATTACAATTTTAAAATATTTTTATTATCTACTAGAGTATGAGTTTCCTCTATGCCATAGATTGAATTGCATCACCATTAAATTCATATGTTAAAACCCCAATTCTCCAAATGACTAATTTTGGAGATAGGGCCTATAAGAAGGTGATCAAGGTTAAATGAGGTCATAAGGGTGGGGCCTTGATACAACAGAATTAGTGTTCTTGTAAGAAAAGCCAGCAGTGAGTTTACTGTTATGCATGCTCAAAGAGGTCAAGTAAGCCCACAGCAAGAAAGCTGCTACCAACAAGTCAAGAGAAGAGGCCTCCAAATGAAAACTATCTTGCCTGTACCTTGATCTTGGACTTCCAAACTCCAGAGCTATGGGAAATAAATTTCTGTTGTTTAGGCCATCAGATCCATGTTATTTTGTTACTGCAGCCTGGGAAGATTAAGATACTCTCTAATTCTTATATCTTAGTTTAATATTTATAAAACATTATTCTGTAAAGTAGAATAGGCTTCATCACATTGGCAAAGGCCGTGAAGAAATTAAAAACAGGTATGAAACTCTCCTGTAGAGCAAGAGGATCATGGCAGATTATGACTCTTAGTACCTACATCTGGCTTCTGAATCACTGTTTTCCTTGGAGATTTGCCTAATTCTAAGTGTCACCAATTATTCAGTGTAGTAAAGTGAAATATCTTAAAATCATAGCCATGCAGAATTGAGCTTTTCTGGTTTTTTAGCAAGAATCAAGACTCAGAAAAATATCTGAAAAATATCAGGGACTTCTTTCATTTGGGTGAAAGCTACTCTGGGCCAAGGTACTCTGAGAGACAAGGATAAAAGACAAAGCTCCTAAATTCACAGATTATAGTCTGTCATACTAAGTCAGTCTACAATGAATAATTATAAAGCAGAAGGATAAACACTTCAACACCTTTTCAACTTTCATTCACATTTTCCCACAATCCATATGCATAAGCATATGTCTTATATTTCCCCTTGCCTCTCCCCTCTTCCAATGTTGCAGCAATTCCTTCTTCCCACGCTCCTTTTATACTTACAGGAAACTTCTCCCCTGCTCTAGATTTGGGCCATCAAAATCTTACATTTCCGATCCCAATTTGTATATTATAAAGAACAGCAGAGTATAACATATGCATGAGAAAAACGTGCATAGTACTTCATTATTCTCCTTAAATGTCTTCTCTTTCTAGGTCTGCAATTTTTTTCTAACCATCTTTACCGTATATAGTATAGGTAACTCAGTTTTTCTGGGTTTGAGGGTCTCTTTAAGGATAAGACAACTCTGATTTATTCAAAAGGTCTTTTCATTAGCTATTCCCCAAAAATATATGTAAAGAAAAGAGAAGGGAGATGAAACCCAGGATCTCCATATCTAGAGAGTGATACTCCTTGCCAATGAGCTCACAGAACTTTTTTTTTTTTTTTTGTACAACATATATTACTAATGCATTCTGCCCTGTACAATTGCCTCCACTTGTGTATGATTTTCTTTTTCTTCTCTACTTGAGGGTTGGCTCCTTGAGAACCAGATCTATGACTTATTTATTTGATATGCCTCCAGTACTAAGAGCACTGCTTAAGGGGCCACTTAGTAAGAATTTATTAAATGATAAATAATTCAATGCTGCTGAAAAAATAGCAAGTTATATTACTGTAGGAAATTATTTACATAGTGCTCACTTCTGAACACCATTGACCTATCATTTAATTTTAAATTGTGGCTAAAATCAGTGTCCTATCCTGATCCTTTCTGGTAATCCTTTGGATTTAATTAGAATAAAAAAGTTCTTAGCGGTTCTTGCTTATGCTCATGGATCATGTTCCTGTTAAGTAAAATGTGTGATGAATATGAAGTTTTATCATCCATGTGGTTTCAAATGTGCTGTCTTATGTGTGTCTGTTACTTAGGAAGAGCAGTTTATAGAGGCATTTTAAAAATTTTAAATAGGAGACTTGACTTTTTTTTTTATGCCACCTGAAAGATAATTTCAGCACTTTACTGCTCATTTGAGAAGAGAATATTTATTATTTGAGGAGATACTGACTGAAGTGATCTGAGAAGGAGTTTCAGTTAGCATATGCTAGGTCATGCTGCAATAACACCACACATCTCAGTGGATTAAGCATAGTAGTTCACTTCAGGCTCCCAGTACATGTCTCTCCTAGGTGGAGAGGATGGCCTCAAAGATCCTTGGTGAAGAGAAGTCCATTTCTATATATACTTCTTTAACTGTATCAAGGAAAGGGAATGAGAGAAATTGTTCACTGCATCTTAAACCTACCCTTGGAGAAAATATTTTGTACTTTTCCTCACATGCCATTGGCTGATTAAGTTATATATTCATAAATAACTTCAACTGGGTAAGTGTAATGTTACTACATGCCTAAAAAGAATAGAACAGGGATATTTGTTAAGAGCTCTAAAAAGGGATTACTGGTAGTTTATGGAGTAATTTTTTTTAATCTTTTCTTGTTCTCTTATGTTACCTTGCTGATTAGACCTAGAGACCAGAATGGAAGTTACTGAGACAGTGTAATGTTTATTGTATGGTATATTATATACCGAAGTTATTAATCATAGAGGTACTAGATCAGACCTCCATTTTGGTCATGATTCAAAATGCACATTCTTAAGTTTTATTTGTATCTGGAAATCTATTCAAGACAAACATTTAAGGAGAGCTTTAAGAAAAACAGGGTGTATAATATTGCTAAGTATTATTTTATTAAGACATATTTAAAGATCAAAAGGTCTTATTATGCCAATGAAGCCAGACTGAGGAAATACTAGATAGTTTTGTGCTAGTTGGAATAAAACTCTCTTCTGTGTCCCCTCATGATGGAACCTGTTGATTGCCTATCCCAGTATCCATGGGCCCTTCCCTCCCCTCACTGACAGAACACTCATTTTACTGTGATATGTATGTGGAGAAGGGCCTTTCTTAGTCTTCCTTCCAGCTAGATTTGGCCAACTGGCTATGAGCAGAAGTGCTGTGTGCTTTTTCTGGGAAGTTTCCCTAACAGAGAAAGAAAGGGCACACTCTTATTGTGCTTCATCCTTTCTGCTGCCTATGAAGTAGATTGGATTGTTGGAGTTCTGGATACTTTAGCTAATCCTTGCGAAAGTGAATAAAGATTTGCCTGCTACGTGAATTAGAGCCTAGAGGTGTTATACAGCAAGCAGTTAGGACCCCCAAAAAGGAGCCATAATAAGTGCTTCTAATCAATCTCTTAAGAACTGTCGGAAAGACAACCTTTGGGGTAAACTTAAGACTGTTCTATCTCAACCCAAAATATGAATTTGGGGCCATTCAGCTCAGAACAGTGCTGACATGATAAACCAGGGACTATGTCTTTTCCTTAAAAAACTGTAGCCTTTGTCTTTTCAAATCCCACTCTCACCTTTGATCTGCTAGGCAGTCTTCACAGAGGTGCAAAGGAGTAAATCATCAATCCTTTAAACAAAGGGCTCTGAATCATTTTTGGACAGTTAATGTACAGAAGCCTAACTACTCTATAGTAGATCCTATTCTCCCTGACCAATATTCAGTGTCACCATATCTTTATGTTAGTTTTATCACAGGAAGCTTTCAGCAGGGAACTAAGAATGTAAAATATTTTAAGTATGAATGGAAGAGACTATATGAGAAAGAATGATCAATGTTTGAGACCATGATAGACATACTTCTTCAGCGGTACTGCATGCTGAATTGGTAATTATTTTGGATGAGTACTTGAAAAGTGTCCTTTCTAGCCAAAAATTACATTACAAAGGTCTTAATACTTGTTTATTTCCATTATGGTTTAGATTTGAGAAGCATAACATTAAAAAAGATATCTTTACCTATAGCTTCAGTAATTATGCAATTTTGGAGCTAATCAAAACCATTCCAGAATATTACATGAAGAAAAATGATGTTAAAGTTTGGGATAAACTGCATTCTAAACTGCATTCTAAATTAACAAAGTAGACTTGTAGCACCTGGATGGCTTAGTCAGTTCAGCATCTCTTGATTTTGCTCAGCTCACAGTCTCAGGGTCATGAGATTGAGCCCTACACTGGGCTCCATGCTCACCTGGGTGTCTGCTTAGGAAATTCTTTTTCCCTCTCCCCCTGCCCCTTCCCTTATTCATGCATGCTCCTTCTCTCTCTAAAATAAATAAGTAAATCTTTAAAAAGAGAGAGAAAGCAGACTCAATTTTGCTGTTCATTAAACTGATCCAACTTTGAGTTAC